>NC_134398.1:115515285-115815285 GCF_050003625.1 Haematobia irritans | reverse complement strand
CCCATATGAAGAAGAAAAACGTGTTGTTCCACCAAGACAACGCACTGTGCCACAAGTCATTGAGAACGATGGCAAAAATTCATGAATTGGGCTTCGAATTGTTTCCCCACCCTCCGTATTCTCCAGATCTGGCCCCCGGAGTCTTTTTCTTGTTCTCAGACCTCAAAAGGATGCTCGCAGGGAAAAAATTGGCTGCAATGAAGAGGTGATCGCCGAAACTGAGGCCTATTTTGAGGCAAAACCGAAGGAGTACTACCAAAATGGTATCAAAAAATTGGAAGGTCGTTATAATCGTTGTATCGCTCTTGAAGGGAACTATGTTGAATAATAAAAAGGAATTTTGACAAAAAATGTGTTTTCTTTGTTAGACCGGGGACGTATCAGCCAACCTGTTAAGTTATATTTATATAAAGGGTGATTTGTTAAGAGCTTGATAACTTTTTTTTAAAAAAAAACGCATAAAATTTGCAAAATCTCATCGGTTCTTTATTTGAAACGTTAGATTGGTCCACGACATTTACTTTTTGAAGATAATTTCATTTAAATGTTGACCGCGGCTGCGTCTTAGGTGGTCCATTCGGAAAGTCCAATTTTGGGCAACTTTTTCGAGCATTTCGGCCGGAATAGCCCGAATTTCTTCGGAAATGTTGTCTTCCAAAGCTGGAATAGTTGCTGGCTTATTTCTGTAGACTTTAGACTTGACGTAGCCCCACAAAAAATAGTCTAAAGGCGTCAAATCGCATGATCTTGGTGGCCAACTTACCGGTCCATTTCTTGAGATGAATTGTTCTCCGAAGTTTTCCCTCAAAATGGCCATAGAATCGCGAGCTGTGTGGCATGAAGCGCCATCTTGTTGAAACCACATGTCAACCAAGTTCAGTTCTTCCATTTTTGGCAACAAAAAGTTTGTTAGCATCGAACGATAGCGATCGCCATTCACCGTAACGTTGCGTCCAACAGCATCTTTGAAAAAATACGGTCCAATGATTCCACCAGCGTACAAACCACACCAAACAGTGCATTTTTCGGGATGCATGGGCAGTTCTTGAACGGCTTCTGGTTGCTCTTCACTCCAAATGCGGCAATTTTGCTTATTTACGTACACCCTCAAAAAAAATCGCTTCTTTAACATATGTTCCAAACATATTTTGCAGGAAGCACATATATTATTGCATACTGCCGAAACATTAATATGTTTGTTTTATGTGAACATATTATATGTTTGGAAGCATTTTGAGCCAAAAATATTATATGCTTGGAAGAATTTTTCCCAAACACGATTGTGCTCATTCCCTAACATACTCGTAATTTTCACTTCCACGAAATTTTTTAGTTATTGGCACCTTTTTCTGTAATACAAATAATGTCGAAGAAATTATTCACTTTTATAAATTTTTTAAATTTTACCTTTCGCCTGCACGGAGAATCGAACCGAGGACCATACAGTTTGTAAGCCAACACACTATCCACTGGGCTACGTAGCTGTTATAGTCACCAGTAGATAATTATCGTTTTAAGTTACATTTATATAGCTTAGTTTGCAGCGCCCACGAGCCCATGCAAACATAACATTATTTAACAGAAACATACATTTGTTTGCCACGTGGAGCAGTGGTTAGCATGTCTGCCTTGCATGCAAAGGGTCGTGGGTTCAATCCCTGCTCCGACCGAACATTTTTTTTGTTTTTTTTTATACCCACCACCATAGGATGGGGGGTATATTAACTTTGTCATTCCGTTTGTAACACATCGAAATATTGCTCTAAGACCCCATAAAGTATATATATTCTGGGTCGTGGTGAAATTCTGAGTCGATCTGAGCATGTCCGTCCGTCCGTCCGTCCGTCCGTCCGTCCGTCCGTCCGTCCGTCTGTTGAAATCACGCTAACTTCCGAACGAAACAAGCTATCGACTTGAAACTTGGCACAAGTAGTTGTTATTGATGTAGGTCGGATGGTATTGCAAATGGGCCATATCGGTCCACTTTTACGTATAGCCCCCATATAAACGGACCCCAAAATTTGGCTTGCGAGGCCTCTAAGAGAAGCAAATTTCATCCGATCCGGCTGAAATTTGGTACATGGTGTTAGTATATGGTCTCTAACAACCATGCAAAAATTGGTCCACATCGGTCCATAATTATATATAGCCCCCATATAAACCGATCCCCCGATTTGGCTTGCGAGGCCCCTAAGAGAAGCAAATTTCATCCGATCCGGCTAAAATTTGGTACATGGTATCAGTATATGGTCTCTAACAACCATGCAAAAATTGGTCCACATCGGTCCATAATTATATATAGTCCCCATATAAACCGATCCCCCGATTTGGCTTGCGAGGCCTCTAAGAGAAGCAAATTTCATCCGATCCGGCTGAAATTTGGTACATGGTGTAAGTATATGGTCTCTAACAACCATGCAAAAATTGGTCCACATCGGTCCATAATTATATATAGTCCCCATATAAACCGATCCCCCGATTTGGCTTGCGAGGCCTCTAAGAGAAGCAAATTTCATCCGATCCGGCTGAAATTTGGTACATGGTGTAAGTATATGGTCTCTAACAACCATGCAAAAATTGGTCCACATCGGTCCATAATTATATATAGCCCCCATATAAACCGATCCCCCGATTTGGCTTGCGAGGCCTCTAAGAGAAGCAAATTTCATCCGATTCGGCTGAAATTTGGTACGTGATGTTAGTATATGGTCTCTAACAACCATGCAAAAATTGGTCCACATCGGTTCATAATTATATATAGCCCCCATATAAACCGATCACCAGATTTGACCTCCGGAACCTCTTGGAAGACCAAAATTCATCTGATTCAGTTGAAATTTGGTACGTGGTGTTTATAAATGGCCTCAAACTCCCATGCAAAAATTGGTCGATATCGGTCCATAATTATATATAGGCCCCATATAAACCGATCCCCAGATTTGACCTCCAGAGCCCCTTGGAAGAGCAAAATTCTTCCCATTCGGTTGGAATTTGGTACGTGATGTTAGTATATGGTATCCAACAACCATGCAGGAATTGGTTCCTATCAGTCCATAATTATATATAGCTCCCATATAAACCGATCCCCAGATTTGACCTCCGGTGCCTTTTGGAGAATCAAAATTCATCCGATCTGCTTGGAATTTGGTACGTGGTGGTAGTATGTGATATTTAACAACCATGCCAAAAGTGGTCCATATTAGTCCATAATCGTACATAGCCCCATATAAACCGATCCCGAGATTTGGTTTTGGAACCTCTTGGAGGAGCAAATTTCATCCGAGTGAGTTGAAATTTGGTACATTGTGCTAGTATATGGTCGTTAACAACCATGCTTAACTAGGTCCATATCGGTCTATAGTTATATATAGCCCTCAGATAAATCGATCTCCAATCACACAAAAATTGGTCCATATCAAGTTCATAATTGTATATAGCCCCCATATAAGCGACCCCCATATTTCAATTCTGGCTCTCTACGTACAAAAGTCCATATCGATTCGTAATTATTTGTAGACTTAACTATACATAACTTTTTTGTCTAATATATACCATATATGAACTAAATCACAATTTAGAAAACGATGTTAAGAAGTTTTAAGATACCACAACCCAAGTAATTCGATTGTGGATGATAGTCTTTCGTAGAAGTTTCTACGCAATCCATGGTGGTGGGTACATAAGATTCGGCCTGGCCGAACTTGCGGCCGTATATACTTGTTTTTTTTTAATTTACACATTTATATTTATACTATATTATTTTTTTTTAAATGAAACTTCGAAATATGCGTTATTAAAGATTTATAGTCAGTAACAGTGCTTGATATAAACGAAATTGACTGATTTTTGGATAAAATATTATTTTTTATTGCAAAAATAACAATCTTGTAATAAAAAACTGTTTTTGTACAAAACTTTAAAATTTGGAAGGAATTCAAAAACTAACAAAAGAAGAACGTGGGTCGAGTATAAACATACATACATAATTTTATAATATAAACATAAATTTATTTAGGAGTGAACAGTTTTTTACTAGCATTTAACACCATCGCTCTAAAATTCCTTTTATTTTTCTTTAATAATTCATTTTAAAGAAAATAAACTTTTTAAATTGTTTTAGCTGTAAAACTCGAACTTAATGCCCGCTTTTATATTTGATGGTGTCCGTCAACTCCTCGTGGACTACTTTTTAATAAAGAAGAACTAAAGTTTGTTTTTTTACATTTTACTGTGTAATTTTTCACTATTTCCTCCTTATTTCATTTTACTGTCACTAAAGGGCACTATACTCTAAAAAAAGTATAGTGCCCTTTCGTTATTTTTATGAAGACCCCTGATTTCTTTTAACGAACCAAGAAAAAAATTGTGCCCATAATGCCAAAATGATAAACAAAACACATGTCCACACATACATAAAATGCTGCTCTCAAGGCGAAAACATAAGCTGTTTGTTTTTCAAATGTCTATTCTCTTGGTTCAGAATGTATATTCTCTTTATTCAAATTAAATAATATTTAGACTTAAACATATCAAATTTTTGGCCTTATCATAAAACAGTTTTCCGAAACAACATACAAGCGGTTTCACAGAAATTGTTCTCTTTTGACTCTTTTGCTGTGTTATATTGATATCTTTCGTCAACTCTCCCGGTTTCCATCTCTATTTCTTTCTCTATACTCTCTCTGTCACTTTGAATAAAATATCACAACATATGTATGTTTAGTCGAAATTTGTAAATTTATATATGTTTGTATTCACACATATGATTTTTATGAAACATTCATACCCCAAACATAATATATTCTAACATATTAACATAGATGTCCCAAACATTTAGTGTTAGTTTAGGAACATTACATGTTTGCACTTAAATATATTGTGGTTTAAAATCGTGCCCGAAACACATTTTGTTTAAATCGGAACATATGAAAAACATATTTTTCTAACAGTGTAGCCATTCAACCAGAAATGAGCCTCATCGCTGAACAAAATTTGTCGATAAAAAAGCGGATTTTCTGCCAACTTTTCTAGGGCCCATTCACTGAAAATTCGACGTTGTGGCTCGTTAGTAAGTCTATTCATGATGAAATGTCAAAGCATACTGAGCATCTTTCTCTTTGACACCATGTCTGAAATCCCACGTGATCTGTCAAATACTAATGCATGAAAATCCTAACCTCAAAAGAATCACCCTTTAGCATAGCTTGCGGCGCCCACGAGCCGATTAAGCAAAGTTTATTTAACAGAAAAATACATTTAGTTGGGCACCGTGGAGCAGTGGTTGCTACGTCCAACTTCCATGCCAAGGGTCGTGGGTTCGATCCCTGCTTCGACCAAAGTTTTTTTGTTTACATATATTCCAGATATGGTCGGAAGATTCCGAAAAAATGTTCAACATTACTTTCTACTATATTAAATTTTTACTATGAACTGTAAAATGTATCTTATTAAAGACCTAAAGTCAGAAAAGAACAGTGTTTGGTATAAACGAAATGGACTGTGCTGTTGGTTCAAAAATAACTTTTTTTATTGAAAAAATATAAATTTTGTAACAAACGATTTTTTTTGTGATAAAAGTGTATACTTTTCGAAGCAATTCAAAAAACTCTAACAAAAGAAAAACGTTTTCGGTACACGTTTTCCAAACGATTTTTTTCTTTGCGTGTATAAAGCCGTTTTCGAAACAGATATTTTTCACTTGAATATTTTAAGCCCTAGTTGTTTAAGTATCCAAGGCTGAGGATTCGAACCAATTTTGCTCGACTCCAACATTTCATCAGCCATCGACACCGCAGTCGAGCATATGTCATTACAAAACCCAAACTTTTAAAGCAAATAATTCTGCTTTCAAAAGTTTAAGAAGAAAAATCTTAGTATCGGTGTATATGCGTGTTATATAACAAATCGACCGATATCAACAAAAGAATATTAACCAAAATGAACCTACGACTCAAATGTTCAAGAAGTCGGTTTATGTAGAGCTATATCAAATTCTGGACCAACAGGCTTTATATTTTCATATTTTTTAGGGATCCCAAATTCTGCCAAACCCCGACTAACTAATTGCGCTGCATCTCCATCATTGGACGATGCCGCGCAATTACCATCAACCCGTTACTTCTATATCACCTGGAAGTAGCAAATGCTTTATTCCTCGACTTGGTTGTTCGATTGAAAATCTAAATAATCTAATTAACGTTGATATTTTTTAGTTGCAAAAATTAATGTGTTTATAAAATTTTGGTTTAGCTAGAGTCGAGCATACTGATTACGACTCCGACTCAACAGCCCTGGAATTAACTATATTAATTTTCGTTTGTGGTTCCAACTATTTTGAGAATCTAGTTTTGAGGCTTTTTGAACAAAAGTATATGATTACCCTGTCGATTAAAGTCAATGAAAATGTCTATAGCCGATTTATTGAGATGATGAAAAATAATTATGGTTAATAATTTCAAACATGGGCCAAATTTTCCTTATTTTAATTAGTTTTTGCTTATATAATTGACTCAAAATGAAAAAAAAAAACAGTTTTATACAAATGAAGTATGTACACAGATTTACTAAATTCTAAATTCGGTCAAAATACATTAAAAACTTGGACACTCTGAAAACCGAACACATCCCATATGTAGACAATTGTTTGGGGAAGTTTGCTATGTTATATCAACCATACCTGGACACCTGCCAAAATTTAGGTAGTTCACCTTTTTCTAATATGAATGAATATTACTTAAATCGTGTTCATAAGGTCCTAAAATGAGTAAATTTTATTTAAATGTCTTGAGCTTAAGAGTTTTTAATTCCAATTTTGTCTTTCAAACTATTTAAGTATTGTTTTAAATAAATTCGACAAGAAGAATTGAATTATGTGTATCAGGTAGTAATTAGCAATTTTTGGGTATATATTCAGAATGACTTCTTGAAAATTAAAATGCAGCATTAAATAAATCTATGCTATGCCATCAGCGATGGTCTGTCGTAAACTGTAAGGTATTTGACATACATTTACGACATATTTTACCATAAGTCAAAAACGTCGTAAACCTTCTGAAAATACTTATGCCCATATTCATAATAATTTACTGACAGTTTATCGAACGAATTTGTATGGTAATAGTAGGTTTAAAGTTTATGTTAACTTTTATGAATATGGGGGTTAGTTTTTAACAATATAAGAATGAGTACAGTACACTTGATTTAAACCCGTTTATATATATTTTACAATTTTTGTAGTTACGAAAGGCATTCGTTTCATTAAAAGAAAATGCTAACCTTCGTAAAATACTTAATTTTTTGCAATATAAGTCTTTTTTGTACAGTATAAGTTTTTAGCAGGGATCCGGAGCGGAGCGGAGCAAGCCCTTTTTTAGCCGGAGCGGGAGCGGAGCGGGAGCGGCATTTCTAAAATCCGGAGCGGAGCGGTTTCCAAATGAAAAACCGCTCCGCTCCGAATAAAATATTACTTGAATGAAATGTGTAACTTTGAAATTACACTGTGTAGGTAATTTCAAATTTAGCTAGTACTTAGCTAGTGTGAGCAAACGTTTAAAATGTACGACATGTTTTCAAAAACGGCAAATGTCAAAATATATCTCTAGTATGTGTTGTAAAAGTAACAACAGTACTTTCGATCAATTTCATCCCGTATTACTACAAAGATGTTTGTAATGAACGTCAAAAAAATCCAATTAAACTATCTTATGTATATTTAATTTTTTAGTTTTCTACACTGAAAAAAATATTGTCGAGAAGTCAAAGATTCCATGTCCTTAGAATAAGAATGCAAATTTTGCTTAACATGGAAGACGCATTTCTCTAAAAAAAAAGTTTTTTTTTCTTGTCCAAAAGGCAATAAACTTTTGAATGAAGTTGTACTGTCCTTATAATTAAGTGATTTTACTTAAAAATGTGTATCATAACATGAAAGATAAAATTTTTGAGGTAAGGTCAACGTGACTTTAATAATTGAGAAAAATTCTTTAAAATTAATAAAATTGTCTTTAAATTTGTTTCCTTTTTGCATCTTGCCTACAAAGCAAAAAATCGTTAAAAAATAAGACATGTTTTTCAACACTTTATTTTAAAGACGCTTTTTACTTTAAACAGCATAATTTCTACTGGAAGTCGAGACTTAATATAGAAAATAAAATTGTCGTTAACTCGTTTTTAAAGGATTTTGATAACAACTGACGAAAAAGTCTAAAAAATGAAAAATTAACATTTGCTTCCTAGAAGCAAGCACATAACCCCCAAATTTAAAAGAGAATTACGTCTTTAAAGTATCCTTACTTGTATTCTCCGCTTCTTTGGCTCGGAATTAATACCCAAACTGTTAAATTAAAGACAAAATCTTTGGAACCGGGCATGATTTTTTTCAGTGTAAGGAATTTCATATTTGCTTTACTATTGTACTATATCCTAGTATTCTCTTATTTCTGATATTAGTTCTCGAAAATTTAATTAAAATTATGGATAGTTTCAATTTTGGTTGCCATTTTGGTCCGATCGGACCAAAATTGGTCCAAAAGATTTCTAATTTTTAAATTTGGTCCGATGGTCAGACCAAACAGAATTTGGTCCATTTTCATAAATTTGGTTGCTATCACATATTAAATAGTAGATGGTGCACCGCAAAGAATATTGTCGGGAGGCCAAATACTTCACATGCTTCAAATACGAATTTTGCTTAGAATAGAAGACGTATTTCTCTGAAAAAAAGTTTTTCCTTGTCTCAAAGTCTCTAAACTTTTCAATGAAGTCTGTTTATCCTTATAGCTAAATGATTCGACATAAAAATGTATCCTAACATGAATGCAAATTTCGTTTTTATGAAGTCAAAGTGGATTTAATATTTCTGAAAAAATCTTCAAAATTAATAAAATGTTTCAACACATTGTTTTAAAGTCATTATACCCTAAACCACATAGTGGTTAGGGTATAATAAGTTTGATCTGCCAAAAAATGTGCCTACAATAAATATTGATTTTAGACCCCAAAAATATATACCGATCGACTCATAATCACCTCCTGAGTCGATCTAGCGCTTGGTGTCCGTCTGTCCATCCGTCCGTCTGTCCATGTATTTGTTGTTCACAGGATTTCGGTCGCAATTATTAACCGATTTTGATGAAATTTGGTACAGGGAGTTTTTTTGGGCACAAGGACGAACGTTATTGAATTTGGAAGAAATCGGATCAAATTTAGATATAGCTCCCATATATATGTATTGCCCGATTTCGACAAATGGGGTCACGTTGCACTTTTTTACTAACCGATCGTCGTCAAATTTAGCACAAAATAATCTTCTGTATCACCCTTTAAGTCTGAAAATTGCATCGATATCGGTTAAGATTTAGATATAGGTCCCATATATATGTATCGCCCGATTTTGCCAAATTAGGTCATAAAACCCTTATTTATCAACCGATCTTACTCAAATCGTCGAAATCGGTTCAGATTTAGCTATAGCTCCCATATATGTACCGCCCGATTTTTCTAAATAAAATAAAACTCAATTGAACAAATAATACAATGTTTGTACTATAATTTTCTCGAAGAGGAGCGGAGCGTGGAGCGGAGCGGTTTTTTTTTCTCCGGAGCGGGAGCGGAGCGGAGCGAAAAAAATGGTCCGCTCCGGATCCCTGGTTTTTAGAACCATTTATGTTTAACTTGATTTGAAAATTCCTTTTTCTTATACAAAAAATAGTAGACATAGGCGTACTACTGTCTGTTGGACTTCAAATAGCCGTATTAAATTCGGAGTAGTTAATAAATTTAGATCTGTGTGGTTGGTATTTTCCATACCCACACGTTGTACTTAAATCAGATTTTTGCTACAACAATTTTCACGGTTTCCGCAATTTGAAAACGCGTTGCATTCAAACGTTTATGTCTGCAAATTGTGAAAAATGTATTTGAGCAAAAATATAAAAAAATCCAAAATACTTCAATATTACGTTTACGCTTGCCAGATTTCAAATTGGCAAAACCAGTACATTCAAGAAAAAAAACCAGTACATTTGCAAAAAACCAGTACATTTTCATTTTAGCAATAAAAACACAAATAAACAATTCAACAATAAACATTAAATGAATAGAATTAAATGAATTTTTCGAACGATTTTAGCCAGTTTTGTTTTTCCGGAAGTGAAATCGGAGGTCACTTTTGAATCTGTAAACATTTGCTCCACGACTTCCTGTGCAATCCCCGGTTTGGTAACTGTGGCAATGCATCACGGTGTGAAAGGCAAAGGCAGCTTCTGCCACAACAGATGTTTTGATAGTCACTGGAAGCCGGCTTTAGTAACCCAGCAAAAAAGCGTCGCCAGAAAAGTGGTGAAAATGTTCTTTTTGGATCCGGAAGTGGTGCAAAATTGGCACAGAAGCGATGAATTTAACACAGGCTTGTCATAAGACGGATGTCCACCATTTCAAATGCCGTTGCACTGAATTTTCAACACTATAATTTTGCCAAATATTACCAATAATTTGCCACATAAATAATATTTATGATTTTAAATTATTGTTCTGCTTATCTGAAACGTTTGACATCAAATATTTCCAAAAATTGACAATTTTTCTAGAATGGATTTAGCATTTGTTTTCGACGAAATGTTAATAATTTGTACCATTTTATTAATCCTTACTTTGTTTTTAACATATTTGAAACAAAAAAAGTTAAAATTTCCTTTCAATAAAATGAAAGACGGGAGTTACAAAAAATTTTACAAAAAGAACTTCATGAGTAGTTAAAATAAAGAACATATTTGGGAGAACATTTTTGGAAGTGCTTTTGAAGTTGTGCCTTTAGAAGCACTTCCATTTTTTTTTTTTGCTGGGAGGTTGCTAACTGATATTGACTGATTATTCTCAATATTCTTTTTATGTCTTGCCGATTTCAGGTGTCGCTTGATATCTGTTAAGCCTCCATTCGCAATTTAGAATTTGTAGCCATATACACACGATTAAATGTTTTCTCGTATTTAGAATGATTTTATGAAACATTTGGCGCGACAAACTCTGGTGTAATCGATCAATAGAAATGGAAAACGAATGAATGCTAACAATTGTTCCAAATCTAATGCTAAAAAAAAAAAACAGTACAAAAACCAGTACAAAACGCAAAAACTAGTACATTTTTGTACTGTTATCAGTACATTTGAAAAAACAGTACAATTGCCAAAAACCAGTACGTGTACTGGCTAAACCAGTACGTCTGGCAAGCCTAATGACGTTGCTATGATTTAGGATATTAAAAATAGTTTTGAAATCAAATCTAAGGATCCTGTAGGTGTTTTTGACGTTTACAACTTTTTGAACTCAAAACTCAAAAAAATGCTATTCGGACCATCTCTGTAAGGCATCGAGCTGAAGAACTATTTTTTATTGTGGAAAGGAAACATCTTAAAATTTTACCTACTTGTGCACAATTTCCTACAAATTAATTCAATTCTCATATATTTAATATTACATTATGGATGTTTTTTTAATATAATATATATTTTAATATTATTTAATATTACTACAATTGAGTACATTTAGATATAGAATATACATACATCAATTCAACTTACCATAAGTGCTTAGTGTTATCTAGTAGACAAGACGTGTTGCGACAAAAATTCCTCTAACGTTTTCGTTTTTTTTATTATGATTTTTTTTCTCTTCTATTCAGTTTCACTCACTCACTGTTTGAAATTCTTTTGCATCATTTGTCAAGTGAAGTTGATGGCATTTACCGTTAACTTTTAATAAAAATTGCAGCTGTTAGCTACCGTAGTGACGTTGTAAGGTTTTCTCACTTTATGAACGAAATAGTATTGTATGTAGGTGTACGTGTATGTATGTATGTGTGTCTACATTTATTTACCGATGTACGTTTGGAAACTCTCAGCAATGGGTTTCACTTTAGTTTGCACGTAACATTTGCATAATTAAATTTCATTTGCGGTTTTGTTACTTTGCATCAGGCAAACTGCACCAATAAAAAATAAAAATGCTTAGAAACCTTGCACAAAATCACATTGAACACATTTCGCGGTGAGAAATGGCTTCCCACTCTCACTCTAGTTTCACTAAGTCTTACCAAATTTAGTTTAACGCGCGTTAATAGGGCTACAAAATCGTATAAAGAATCTAGAACAATCACCGGTGATTGATCAATCATATGCCAAAGAAGACTTTCGGTTAATTGCACTGAGGAAGGAAGTTGCATTAATTCTTTTCTTTTGTTTCTTTTTCGCAAAAATCTAATTTGGTTTAAAAACCAATTTCGTTTTTTAATTTCCTTTTGTGTTGCTTTTTCTATTCACTATTGTATGTTTTGTTTGTTTACCAAATATCAAGGTTGATGTTATTGTTGTTGCTGTTGTCCCATATTTGACACAAATAACTAGCCAAACATTCCGTTACTTTAAGACTCCAGTGGTTATTGTTTTTGTTATTAGGTATTTTCACTTTTACACCAACAGACACGACGACAACAAGAAATCCGCGTGTGTGTGTTCTAAGGAGACTTTGTGGTATTTCCGTTAAGCCATCCGTTGTATGCCAATATTGGCTTAAGCAAATGCTTTGTGCTTCGATTCGAATCGGTTCTATGCCTAACGACAACAAAACGTATGCCGACAATAGTGCCCGTAGCTAAAGGACTCTTACTAACAACTAAGCACCGACCAAGTTTTGTAACTGTTTATGAATTGTGCCATTCGCCACGAAGCACCAGACTTGAATTTTGTTGACTGAATGAAGGCTCCAAGACGAAAACACCTGTCTATGTATGTGTGCGAGTCAAATATGAATTCGCCCTATCCGAGTTGATGTTGGCGCGCTAATCACAACAAAGACTTCGTGGCCCCCCACAAGCCGAACTAATCTATTACAATTTAAGAGAGTCTTCGTTTGCGGGTAAAGAGTAAATTAAGGCGAAGAGTATATGATAAGAGTATTTTAGAGCACATAATGGACAGGCGCTTTGTATTTTCCGTACAAGCCATAAAAAAGCCGGTATATTTTCAATGGTAAATGGCATCTCTGAGTAGGCAAAAATCTCTCTTTCATTGGGAACTCCCTTAATGTCTTTCATTATGTCTAGTTTGTGAGTGCGTGAGTGAGTGATTGACTTAGGTTAGTTTTACATTCTTCTAACAATGATGCCTTTTCATTACTTGTGCTTTATTGAGCACAGCTAAAAACAACAAAACAATTGCACAAGAATGTTTGTATGTGTAGGTATATGAGTAAATTAAATAATATGTTATTTTTTTGGGAGAGAATATGGGAGGCTATCTTCCATTAATTTTAGATTTCTTCCTTCCCATAAAGTCTATTGTAATTTCCTCTCAAGAATTTATGTAATTCTGGCATCTGCTAAATCATAGAAATTTTTTATTTTCTATTTGCCTACATCTACTCACTTATCCCTTTTGAAGTCTATTAGAGCTGTCTTCAAGATTTCGCTTTGCCATTATAGATATGATGAATACACATTTCCACTCATTGTTCCCACATTTGATTCGACAGATTTGAGTGCCAACCACCATTTTTTTTCAGTTTTAACAATCGTCCTCATTTTTAAGCAGATTTTTTGCGTATAGTTTTCACTTTTTCTGCGTTTTTCACCTTTCGTTGTTGCTGCTCATTTTGTTGGTCAAGGAGGAGGGAGATATGCGTGCAGACATTTTTGTCAAATGTGGGTCATTCGCATCTGTTTACTTTATTGTATACATCCGTCGCATGGTCGACGATTTGTCGTTATCGGGTGCATTCACATGTGATGTCGTAGTTGATTCTTATTCCGTTGCTGTTAAAGTTAATGTCACTGTTGAACTACTATGCAAAAGTGGTCATTATTCTATGTAACTCTCTTTCTCTCTCTCTCCATCTGCTACATAAGGCTCTCAACAAACACATTTCGGCCGAATCAAAATTATTGGTCCATAGCCGAAATTTGTTTTCTCTTAAGCTTTACTTTATAGCAAATCCTAAATATATTGCAGAAATTAAAACACGTGACTACGATTTTCCGATTTGTCAACATTTGGTCCAAACGTTTGGATAATCTCACTCAATGAGAAGAGTTTATAGTGTTCAGATATTAGTGTAACGTCTTTTTAACATTTAAAATTCGAATGACAACATGTAAACTTGGAACAACATACACAGACAAAAAGTCAGTTGTTATGTTGCTAAAATAGATTATATATAATTTTTTTAGTTTATTTTAAAAATGTTATAAGAAACGATTTTTTCTTTATTCCAAGTACACGGATGAAAAAGACTGTTTTTCATATGTTTGGCTATAAACATTATATGTTTGGAACACAAATTTTTAAACACAATATTTTTGAGTGCAAGCATATAATGTTCATAAACTAGCATAACATGTTTGGGACATATATGTTAATATGTTAGAACATATTATGTTTGGGACATAAAATGTTTGTAAATATAATATGCTTGGATGTAAACATATATTAATTTAGAAATAGCCTATAAACATATATGTGTTTAGTAGATTGGAGCGCTATTTAACAGGGAGCGATATTGAATTAAGTTGGTGGTTGTTGCTTGTTATTACAAAATTAACATTTTATTTTTCCTTGGTCAATTGATCAGCTACTTCTTTGATCCTTACAAACTGTGTGGTCCGCTGTTCGAATCTCCGTCCGGCAAAAGGTAAAATTAAAATAAAAAAAATCATACAATTGAATAATTTCTTCTACAATGTTTGTATTACAGAAAAAGGTGCTAAGAACTAAAAAATCTCGTGGAAGTGAGAAAGATGTGGGGGAATATACAATTGGGCAGAAACAAAATTTTGAGCATTCAGGTCGAAAACCTATGTTGTTAGCACCTATATTACCTGTTTATTTTCATAATTCATTATGATTGTAAATATATAAATAAATAAATAAAATTTTGAGCACAATATTGTTTGGGAGAATTTTTTTTAAGCATATAATATTTTTGGGTGCAAAATGCTTCCAAACATATTATATGTTCACATAATAACATATTGTTTTTTGGAAGACAACATTATTGAATTTGGATGCAAAAATACAAAATGTTTGGAACTTAGACTACCCAAACATATATTGTTTAGACCAATATGCTTTCAAACATATTATATATTGGAAGAGATCAAACATATAAATGTTTGGGCAATACCCAAAAATATATATGCTTGAAGCAAAATATGTTTGGGAGTATATGTTACAGAAGCGATTTTTTGTGAGCGTGTATATCTCTATGAACTACACGGACGAAAAAGACTGTTTTTCATATGTTTGGGTGTAAAAATTATATGTTTGGAACTCAAATTTTTAAACACAATATTTTTAAGTGCAAGCATATAATGTTCATAAACTAGCATAATATGTTTGAGACATATATGTTAATATGTTAGAACATATTATGTTTGGGACATAAAATGTTTGTAAATATAATATGCTTGGATGCAAACATTTATTAATTTAGAAATAGACTATAAACATATATGTGTTTAGAAAGAGAGACATAAAGTGTATGCTGGAAGTAAAATAATGAAAGTAACCAATTGGCGCCTTAAAAATATATATCCACAAAGAAAATTCCATTAAAGACTGGAAAAATACTATGGGTGAATATAAACAAGTATAAATTTACAAATTTTGAATAAACATATATATGTTGTGATAAAAAACCGCCAAAAATTGTATATGCTTAAGTAAAAAGATTAAAACGAGTATTCGGAGAGAAAATTCATTCGGAACCAAGAGAAAAGACATTTAAAAAAAAGCATGAGTTTTGTTTATCATTTTCGCATTACGGGCACTTTTTTTGTTTCGTCAAAACAAATCGGAACGTACACTGAAAAAACAGTGAACCCACCAGGAAAAAAAACTTTCGGTTAATTTTAGAAAATTTTGAATATTTGTAGAAAATTTTAACTAAACAGTATTACAAACGTTGACATCACGCCGATGTCATAAAAATAAGTAAATATTTTTCGACATTTTTGGTTAAATTTACAAATTTAAAGAAATTCTGAACTATTTTGTGGAAAACACGAATTTAGCTTCATTTGAGTATATTTTTTTCCTCGAGTTTAGTTAATTTAACTAACGTACACAAAAAAGTATTAGAGTAAAGAAAACTGAAATAGAGCGTTCACTTTTTTTTTTTTGAGTGTAGGACGAGTAAGTCAAAATATTCAAACAAAGGTAATTAAAGGGATCTTCATAAAAACTAACGAAAGGGCACTACACACTGAAAAATAGCATGCCCAGTTCCAAAGATTGTGTCTCTATTTTAAACATTTTGGTATTGATTCCGAGCCAATGAAGCCGAGAATTCAAGTAAGGATACTTTTAAGACACAATTCTCTTTTAAAAGTGGCTTTTGTGTATTTGACTCTATGAAGCAAATTTTATTTTTTCGCTTTTCAGCTTTTTTCATATGCTATAAAAAGTCCATTAAAAACAAGACATTAGGAATTTTTCTATTTATGTTTAACGTCTTTAAAATAAAGTGTTTAAAAACATGTCCTATTTTTAACGATTTTTGCTTTGTAGTCAAGATGCAAAAATGCAACAAATTTAAAGACAATTTAATTAGTTTTAACGATTTTTTCTGAATTACTAAAGTCAAGTTGATCTTAGTTCGAAATTTTTTCTTTCATGTTATGATACCCATTTTCAAGTCAAATCACTTAATTATAAGGACAACACGACTTCATTGAAAAGTTTATCGACTTTTGAACATGGAAAAAACTTTATATTAGAGAAATGCGTTGTCTAAGCTAAGCAAAATTTGTATTTTTATTTTAAGGACATGAAATCTTTTTAGAGTTGTTACAATACAATGAAAACATTGGGAAACAGTGAAAAATTAAACAGTAAGATATATAAAAACAAAGATTAGTTCCTTTTTATTAATAAGTAGTTCGAGAGGAGTTGACGGATACTTTCGAAAATAAAAGCGGACATTGAGTTTGAGTTTTGCCACTAAAATTATTTCTCATTTTAACGGCAAAACTCGCATCGGTAAAACCAGAATAACATTATATCTTTTTTAGGCAAATTGTATTATAACTTGGTGGGGAATGATCCAAAGCAACAATTGAATAAGTTTATTTTCTTTAGAATAAATTATTAAAGAAAGCAAACAATTGTTCACACCTACACTGAAAAAAATATTGTCGTGAGGTCAAAGATTTCATGTCTTTAAAATACGACTACAAATTTTGCTTAGCATAGAAGACGCATTTCTCTAAAATAAAGTTATTTTCCTTGTCCAAAAGTCGATAAACTTTTCAATGAAGTCGTATTGTCCTTATAGTTAAGTGATTTGACTTAAAAATGGGTATCTTAAATTTATAGGCTCAGGTCAGCTTTACTTTAATAATTCAGAAAAATTCTTTAAATTTAATGAAATTGTCTTTAAATTTGTTGTCTTTTTGCATCTGGACTACAAAGCAAAAAATCGTTCAAATATAGGACATGTTTTTCAAAACTTCATTTTAAAGAAGTTTTTTACTTCAAACATAGCATAATTTCTACTGGAAGTCGAGTCCTAATTTAGAAAATAAAGTTGCCGTTAACTCGTTTTTAAAGGACTTTGATAGCATATGAAGAAAAAAAGCTGAGAAAGCGAAAAATTAAAATTTGCTTCCTAGAAGCAATACACAAAACCTAAATTTAAAAGAGAATTGTGTCTTAAAAGTATCCTTACTTGTATTCTCCGCTTCTTTGGCTCGGAATCAATACCAAATTTTTTAAAGTAAAGACAAAATCTTTGGAACCGAGTATGCTTTTTTTCAGTGTAAATAAATTTATGTGTTGGTTGTAAAATTATTGTTTCGAATTTAAATATAATGCGCTTCTGAATGGTTATCGTTAACTTTAGGATTCGATGGAAAAATATTTATATATTACTCTACTTCACATTCTTCCTTTGTAAGAGTTTTTTGAATTTCTTCGAAAATTTCAAACTTGTGTACAAAACCCTTTTTTGTTACAAATTTTTTATTTTTGCAATAAAAAATAATATATGATTTGAAATCAGTCCATTTCGTTAATATCAAGCACTGTTCTTTTCTGAATTTAAGTCTTTTATAAGACACACTTTACAGTTTCGTAGTAAAAAGTTAATATAGTAGTATGTAATGTTGAACACCTTTTCGGGATATTCCGAACGTATTTGGAATATACGTAAAAAATATATGTAAAAAAAATAAAAAAACAAGTGTGTACGGCCGTAAGTTCGGCCAGGCCGAATCTTATGTACCCTCCATCATGGATTGCGTAGAAACTTCTACGAAAGACTGTCATCCACAATCGAAATACTTGGGTTGTGGTATCTTAAAACTTCTTAACATCGTTTTCTAAATTGTGAGTTAGTCCATACATGGTATATATTAGACAAAAAAGTTATGTATAGTTAAGTCTACAAATAATTACGAATTGATATGGACTTTTTGCACGGTACGTAGAGAGCCAGAATTGAAATATGGGGGTCGCTTATATGGGGGCTATATACAATTATGAACTTGATATGGACCAATTTTTGTGTGATTGGAAATCGCTCTATCTGAGGGATATATATAACTATAGACCGATATGACATGGTTGTTAACGACCATATACTAGCACAATGTACCAAATTTCAACTGACTCGGATGAAATTTGCTCCTCCAAGAGGCTCCAAAACCAAATCTCGGAATCGGTTTATATGGGGCAATATATGATTATGGACTGATATGGACCACTTTTGGCATGGTTGTTAAATATCATATACGATCACCACGTACGAAATTTCAAGCAAATCGGATGAATTTTGCTTCTCCTAAAGGCACCGGAGGTCAAATCTGGGGATCGGTTTATATGGGAGTTATATATAATTATGGGCTGATAGGAACCAATTCCTGCATGGGAAGAATTTTGCTCTTCCAAACGAATGGGAAGAATTTTGCTCTTCCAACCGAATGGGAAGAATTTTGCTCTTCCAAGGGGCTCTGGAGGTCAAATCTGGGGATCGGTTTATATGGGGGCTATATATAATTATGGACCGATGTGGACCAATTTTTGCGCGGTTGTTAGAGACCATATACTAACACTATGTACCAAATTTCAGCCGGATCGGATGAAATTTGCTTCTCTTAGAGGCCTTGCAATCCAAATCGGGGGATCGGTTTATATGGGGGCTATATATAATTATGGACCGATGTCAACCAATTTTTGCATGGTTGTTAGAGACCATATACTAACACCATGTACCAAATTTCAGCCGGATCGGATAAAATTTGCTTCTCTTAGAGACCTCGCAAGCCAAATCGGGGGATCGGTTTATATGGTGGCTATATATATTTATTAACCGATGTGGAACAATTTTTGTATGGTTGTTAGAGACCGTATACTGACACCATGTACCAAATTTCAGCCGGATCGGACGAAATTTGCTTCTCTTAGAGGTCTCGCAAGCCAAATCGGGGGATCGGTTTATATGGGGGTTATATTTAATTATGGACCGCTTTGGACCAATTTTTGCATGGTTGTTAGAGACCATATACTAACACCATGTACCAAATTTCAGCCGGATCGGATGAAATTTGCTTCTCTTAGAGGCCTCGCAAACCAAATTTGGGGGTCCGTTTATATGGGGGCTATACGTAAAAGTGGACCGATATGGCCCATTTGCAATACCATCCGACCTACATCAATAACAACTACTTGTGCCAAGTTTCAAGTCGATAGCTTGTTTCGTTCGGAAGTTAGCGTGATTTCAACAGACGGACGGACGGACGGACGGACGGACATGCTCAGATCGACTCAGAATTTCACCACGACCCAGAATATATATACTTTATGGGGTCTTAGAGCAATATTTCGATGTGTTACAAATGGAATGACAAAGTTAATATACCCCCCATCCTATGGTGGAGGGTATAAAAATGGTGTCGGTCGAAGCAGGGATCGAACCCACGACCCTTGGCATGCAAGGCGGACGTACCAACCACTGCTCCACGTCGCCAACAAATGTATGTTTAACAATGTTTTGTTGTTAAACAATGTTATGTTTGCATCGGCTCGTGGGCGCCGCAAGCTATGCTATATAAATATGACTTATAACGATAATTATCTCTAGATGACCATAACAGCTACGTAGCCCAGTGGTTAGTGTGCTGGCTTACAAACTGTGTGGTCCGCTGTTCGAATCCCCGTCCGGCAAAAGGTAAAATTTAAAAAAATTATAAAATTTAATAATTTCTTCTACAATGTTTGTATTACAGAAAAAGGTGCTAAGAACTAAACAAGTATATACGGCCGTAAGTTCGGCCAGGCCGAAGCTTATGTGCCCTCCATCATGGATTGCGTAGAAACTTCTTCTAAACACTGCCATCCACAATCGAATTACTTAAGTTGCGGTAACGCTTGCCGATGGCAAGGTATCTTAAAACCTCCTAACACCATCTTCTAAATTGTATGTAAGTCCATACGTGGTATATATGAAATCAAAAAAGATCTATCCAATACGTATATAATTCAGTTTGACAAAGTAGACATAAAATTTTGACAAAATTTTTAACGGAAATAAAATTTTAACAAAATTTTCTAAGAAATAAAATTTTCACAAATTTTTCTATAGAAATAACAATTTTGACAAAATTTTCTATAGAAAGAAAATTTTGACAAAAATTTCTACAGAAATAAAATTTTAACAAAATTTTCTATAGAAATAAACTTTCGACAAAATTTTCTATAGAAATAAAATCTTGGTAGATTATTTTTGGCTCGAGTGGCAACCATGATTATGAACCGAATAAAATTTGAACAAAATTTTCTATAGAAATAAAATGATGACAATGATGAAAATTTTATTATGAACCGAATAACATTTTAACAAAATTTTCTCTAAAAATAAATTTTTGACAAAATTTTCTATAGAAATAAAATTTTGACAAAATTTTCTATAGAAATAAAATTTTGACAAAATTTTCTATAGAAATAAAATTTTGGTAGATTATTTTTGGCTCTAGGGGCAACCATGATTATGAACAGATATGGACCAATTTTTGAGTGATTGGACCAATTTTGGTATGGTTGTTAGCGACCATATACTAACACCATGCTAATTTGAACCGGATCGGATGAATTTTGCTCCTCCAAGAGGCTCCGGAGGTCAAATCTGGAGAACGTTTTATATGGGGGCTATATATAATTATGGACCGATATCGACCAATTGTGGCACGGTTGTTAAAAATCATATACTAACACCATGTTCCAAATTACAACCGGATTGGATGAAATTTGCTTCTCTTGGAGACTTCGCAAGCCAAATCTGGGGATCGGTTTATATGGGGGCTATATATAATAATGAACCGATGTGGACCAATTTTTGCATTGTTGTTAGAGACCATATACCAATACCATGTACCAAATTTCAGGCGGATCGGATGAAATTTGCTTCTCTTTGAGGCTCCGCAACCCAAATCTGGGGATCGGTTTATATGGGCGCTATATATAATTATGGACCGATGTGGGCCAATTTTTGCATGGTTGTAAGAGACCATATACCAACATCATGTACCAAATTTCAGCCGGATCGGATGAAATTTGCTTCTCTTTGAGGCTCCGCAAGCCAAATCTGGGGATCGGTTTATATGGGGGCTATATATAATTATGGACCGATGTGGACCAATTTTTGCACGGTGGTTAGAGACCATATACCAACACCATGTACCAAATTTCAGCCGGATCGGATGAAATATGCTTCTGTTAGAGGCTCCACAAGCCAATTCTGAGGGTCCCTTTATATGGGGGCTATACGTAAAAGTGGACCGATATGGCCCATTTTCAATACCATCCGACCTACATCAATAGCAACTACTTGTGCCAAGTTTCAAGTCGATAGCTTGTTTCGTTCGGAAGTTAGCGTGATTTCAACAGACGGACGGACGGACGGACATGCTTAGATCGACTCAGAATTTCACCACGACCCAGAATATATATGCTTTATGGGGTCTTAGACCAATATTTCGATGTGTTACAAACGGAATGACAAAGTTAATATACCCCCATCCTATGATGGAGGGTATAAAAACTCATGGAAGTGAGAAAAATGTGAGGGAAGCCAAATCTGGGGATCGGTTTATATGGGGGCTATATATAATTATGGACCGATGTGGACCAATTTTTGCACGGTTGTTAGAGACCATATACCAACACCATATACCAAATTTCAGCCGGATCGGATGAAATATGCTTCTGTTAGAGGCTCCACAAGCCAATTCTGAGGGTCCCTTTATATGGGGGCTATACGTAAAAGTGGACCGATATGGCCCATTTTCAATACCATCCGACCTACATCAATAGCAACTACTTGTGCCAAGTTTCAAGTCGATAGCTTGTTTCGTTCGGAAGTTAGCGTGATTTCAACAGACGGACGGACGGACGGACATGCTTAGATCGACTCAGAATTTCACCACGACCCAGAATATATATGCTTTATGGGGTCTTAGACCAATATTTCGATGTGTTACAAACGGAATGACAATGTTAATATACCCCCATCCTATGATGGAGGGTATAAAAACTCATGGAAGTGAGAAAAATGTGAGGGAATATACAATTAGGCAGAAAAAAAATTTGAGCACAATCTTCTTTGGGAGAAAATTCTTCTAAGCATATAATATTTTTGGGTTCAAAATGTTTCCAAACATATTATATGTTCACATAATAACATATAGTTTTTTGGAAGACAATATTATTGAATTTGAATGGAAAAATACATAATGTTTGGAACTTAGACTACCCAAACATATTATGTTGTTTAGACCAATATGCTTTCAAACATATTATATATTGGAAGAAATCAAATATATAAATGTTTGGGCAATACCCAAAAATTTATATGCTTGAAGCAAAATGTGTTTGGGAGTATATGTTACAGAAGCGATTTTTTGAGGGTGTAGAAGCCAGTAAAATTTCAATAATACAATAAGTTCAATGCTTATTAAAGCCGTAAGCGTAGGGGAGGGGGCTTAGAAAAAAAATTATCGATTTTTCTAGCATTCTTCCGGCAAAATTTGAATATTATTTAAACCAAAAAGATTGAATAGAAAACAAAATAACTCAGTTAATTTGTACCATTTTATTATTTCTTTTTAACCTATTTGAAAAAAAATTACCCATTAAAATATAGGCAAAATTGTGGAACTACTATTAGTTGCTTTATTAAAAAATAATTGTCATTCTTACTTCTCAAAAATAGTAAGAATGGACTATAGCGTGGTTAAAATTGTAATGATTTCGCGTTTGAGGTTTGTTCTTTATTTTTGGTTTATTTTTGCTTTTTGAGAAGGATACATTTCGTAAATGATAGTTAAAAATCCTGAAATTTTTGTTATTTTAATCAATCTAAAAATTTGAAAATAATTTAAAAAATACAATTTAGTTCAATTTTCGCGACCTACTGTGAATTTTTCCCATAACATAGTTTTTCTGTATATATAGAGAGAGCTGAACATTCTACTTATACGGCGATAATCAATTGTAAATATTCACAAAGATTAAGTATTCACCACAACGATTCAGTTTTATACCCTCACCGAAATATTGGTCTCAGACCCCATAAGGTGTTTTTTGGTCGTGGTGAAATGCTGAGTCTATCAAGCGAAGTCCGTACATCTTTTGAAATCCCGCTAATTTCCGACCGAAACAAGCTTGAAACTGTGCCGCTTAGCCGAATAAATTTCTCGGGTGTAAGGCACCTGCACATATCAATAATTTGTCAACGTTTAATTTTTTCTCCAACTCCGTTATGAATAGAGTGTCCCCCACTAAAATATTTGCTCCCCCTCCCTCTTCTTCATCTGCTTTCCGTCCTACTCTCTAACTGCGATATTTTTCATGCATTTTTTATTCATATTTGTCCATTGTTAATAATTTCATTCATGGCTACTGCACTGTTTAATGAATGATCAATAAGATCGAAAATATTATTGTAGTTTTCGGAGAAATGAGAATAGGAGTAAATAGAGACAGTGGAATTAATGAGGGCTATAGATTAACTTTTGAATTGAGGGAATTCATTTATTATTAGAGAGAGAGAGAGAGAGAGAGAGAAAGGGAGTGAGGGAAATAGAAAATTAAATCAGAAAATGAATTAATAAAATTGTGGAAATTATTTAAATTTTTTCGAACAATTGTATAATTCATTCAAGATGAATTACAAAATTTCAGACGATCGTTAGAATGCATTAGTATTCATAACAATATATAAAAAATGATTTTTTTTTTTTTGGCAAATATAACAAAAATTTTCAATTCACATCCAAAACACTGAACTCGGATCACATCTTAAGAAATGATGAAAATTCAGTGCAACGGCTGTTGAAATTGTGAACATCCGTTCTATGACAAGCACATGTTAAATTCATCGCATCTGCGCCAATCTTGCACCACTTCCGGATCCAAAAAGAACATATTCATTGCTTTTTTGCTGGGTAGATAAACATTACATGTAAATACCTTAAATGCTTAAAGGGTGTAAGCTCATTTTCCTATTGTGTGGGTTTGCGTCCCATTGAGCGTAAGCGAATACCAATACCCCCGACATAACTAGTGTTTATTTTAGATTTGCGAGTGCAACAGTACAAAACTAAAAACAGCGTTTTAACTCTATATTACCCCGACGAAATATATGTAAAATTATATCGTTTCCGTTGTACTTCTATCTAAACGTTGTATTTGCTACATCATTTGTATGAAAGTGGACATCTTAGGTTTACAACGTTTTCTTCAAACGAAGGTTATTTAAATGCGCTAGTGTTTGCATTACTCTCAGGTTGTATGTGTAAATTTAGTGCTGATGACAATTGACACAAATAAAATCTTCTCTCCTCCGGAACAAAATTTTAGACAAATGAGTTTCAGACACACCAACCTCCTACGGCACCGAAAATGCTACATTTTAATTATAACCCTTCAGTAAATCGCCAAGATCAGCCAGCTATGATCCATTTTGTAAAGTAAAACCGCTACTTCAAACCATCCCGATAACCTAGAGAACTAATAATGCGTATTGCATTAAAATAACTATTTTACTTTGTGTGATTTTTTTGGGCCTAATGCCCTTCCGCACTGAAAAAAAAAGCATACTCGGTTCCAAAGATTTTGTCTTTACTTTAAAAAATTTGGTATTGATTCCGAGCCAAAGAAGCGGAGAATACAAGTAAGGATACTTTTAAGACACAATTCTCTTTAAAAAACGGGTTTTGTGTACTTGCTTCTAGGAAGCAAATTTTAATTTTTCGCTTTTTCAGCTTTTTTTCTTCATATGCTATCAAAGTCCTTTAAAAACAAGTTAACGACGACTTTATTTTCCAAATTAAGACTCGACTTCTAGTAGAAATTATGCTGTGTTTCAAGTAAAAAACGTCTTTAAAATGAAGTGGGAAAAAACATGTCCTATATTTGAACGATTTTTTGCTTTGTAGTCAAGATGCAAAAAGACAACAAATTTAAAGACAATTTCATTAAATTTAAAGATTTTTTCTAAATTATTAAAGTCAAGTTGACTTTAGCCCAAACATTTTTTCTTTCATGTTATGATATCCATTTTTAAATCAAATCACTTAATTATAAGGACAATACGACTTCACTGAAAAGTTTATCGACCTTTGGTCAAGGAAAAAAACTTTATACTAGAGAAATGCGTCTTCTATTCTAAGCAAAATTTGCATTCGTATTTTAAAGACATGAAATCTTTGACCTCACGACAATATTTTTTTCAGTGCGGTTATAGGTGTGCAGGTTATTTTCCGCCCTAAAGGGTAAACTATTGGTCAAAACGAAAATTGGTTTTGGAATTCGTCATTTTCATCCCAAAATTAACTTTGTATGATTTTATCACATAAAACAAAAATTGGGCATTAGAGGGTTAAGCAGTATGCTAATGTTTTTTGAACAATCTGGTTGGTTCAACAGAAGAAAATAAACGAGCAAGTTCAGCGGTTAAAACTAGAAGTGGTCATATGTAATAGGTACTTTTAGTTAATTTGGTATCACAATGGACTGAATAGTCTAAGTGAGCCTGGAACTTAATCGGGCTGCCACTTTAACCTAACCTAACCTTGGGTTGCCGGCTTGTTGGACACAAAAACGAAGAGTGGCAAACATTCAAGTGTTTCCACTCCAGAATAAATTTGTCGGAACATAAGCTCCATTTTCCCATACATGTTATTCGGTATACGTTTGAACCTAAGTTCAAGTTTATAGATTAGATAAAGTCTAGTTACATTAATGACAAGTAGTTTGTAAACACATAGTTTCTAATAAGATCTGGCCGGATGAGATGGATTAATTTGGGTCTTAAGGTGAGTACAATGTTCGGGTTTTTCACCAAAATACAAAATTAAAAGTACAAATATATATAAAAGATATTGAGCTTGATGTTTAGTTGGGACTTCTTGTACTCATTGGTAATACTGCACAATATATTTTGTCCATTATAATTGCACAACGGATATATTATTCTTTTAGGAGTCTACCGGTCATGTGGTGAAAGTCTAACTCCCTGTGGGACAAGTTTAATGGACGTCCTTTTTGAGAGCAATCATGTCGTTGGACCGATTTAACGATATTTCAAGTGTACTTGTACTCTGCGATAGGAAAGAAGAAGATCACAACAGAGAGGAGATAAACTTGCACCTATTCGAAACTTTGCAACTGCTTCTTGTTCCAAACTCTAATATCACAGTTGATGAACAGATTATTCTTTTCCAAGGTAGATGTCCATTGTTATGGACTTAGTTGCTCATATCGTGGAAGAAATGTGACTACCGACAATTATTTTACGAGACATAATCTTGCAATAGAATTGCTAAAAGAAAAAATTGGCTACAGTTGGCACAGTCGAAAAAAATAAACGCTTTCTACAGCATTACGCAGCAGCACAAGAACAGCGTCAGCTTCCAGTTCATTCAAGTATTTTTTTTTTTTCAAGAAAGATAAACGCTTCTTTGTATATACCCAAGTACTCTTCGCCATTACACCTTAGTATTAAAGGGTGATACGGTCAAAATTTGGTCAAGGGAAAACGCGTGTAAATCGGTGAAATCGTTTATTTAAAAAATCAAATTAAATTTCTTTTCAATTAGTATAAAATTCAGGAAAAATATTCAGTTAGGCTTTCGCTTTTCCAAATGCGAATTGCCAGGCTTCACGCTTAACACCTGCCATCAGATTTTGTACAGCCACCTTCTTCGCCGCAGAAAGCCAGTTTGCCTTGAACTGCTGCTCGCCCTTAGCAGTTTTTTGGTCTTCTTTAGGTTCCGCTTGACAATAGCCCAGTATTTCTCAATTGGGCGGAGCTCTGGCGTGTTGGGAGGGTTCTTGTCCTTGGGAACCACCTGTACGTTGTTGGCGGCGTACCACTCCATGGCCTTTTTACCGAAATGGCAAGATGCCAAATCCGGCCAAAACAGTACGGAACAACCGTGTTTCTTCAGGAAAGGCAGCAGACGTTTATTCAAACACTCTTTCACGTAAATTTCTTGGTTGACAGTCCCGGAAGCTATGAAAATGCTGCTTTTCAAGCCACAGGTACAGATGGCTTGCCAAACCAGATATTTCTTTGCGAACTTTGACAGTTTTATGTGCTTGAAAATATCTGCTACCTTTCCCCTTCCTTTTGCCGTATAAAACTCCTGTCCCGGAAGCTGCTTGTAGTCGGCTTTGACGTAGGTTTCGTCGTCCATTACCACGCAGTCAAACTTCGTCAGCATCGTCGTTTACAGCCTCCGGGATCGCACTTTGGCCGTCGTATTATGTTTATCATCGCGATTTGGAATCACTGCCTTCTTGTAAGTCGATAGTCCGGCTCGTTTTTTGGCTCGATGCACGGTTGTAGACGATACACCCAGCTTATTTGCGGCATCTCGGAGAGAGAGGTTAGGGTTTCGCTTGAAACTACCGGCAACTCTCTCTGTCGTCTCAGCGGCTTCCCGTTTTCGATTTCCCCCCGATCCATTTTGATACGCTGCTCTTCTTGCTTGGACGGCATTTTGACAACTGAAAAGTGAATTCCAAAATCAAAATAGGAGCAGCATTCTACACACACACACCTTCAAAATGAGGGGTGTTCAGATTTTTTAAATGCAAAATTGAAAGAAATACGTCAAGTTTATATTGACCAAATTTTGATCGTATCACCCTTTACAACTCCACAAAAGGACCAAATAGTACATAAATGTTCATGTAAAGGAAAAACCAATCGTTGGCCAGTTGTTCTCTTCTCTAACTTATTAGATATTTCTGCTCTCAATGGTTTTACCGAAATAAATCCAGAATGGCAGAAAAATAAATTGCACAGAAGATGCCTATTTGGAACAACTCGGCGAAGATCTAGCGCAAGATAATATCAAAAATCGATTTGCCCGCACATAAGCCAATAAGAATAATCCGAGCAGAATCACCACCTGCGACTTCGTCTTTACCAGAACCACAAGGCGCTAGTACATTTTGATCCGTTTTCTAGTGATCTGTAGGTTAGGTTAGGTTAAAGTGGCAGCCCGATTAAGATTCAGGCTCACTTAGACTATTCAGTCCATTGTGATACCACATTAACTAAAAGTACCTATTACATATGGGCACTTCTAGTTTTAACCGTTGAACCTTCTCGATTATTTTCTTCTGTTGAACCAACCAGATTGTTCCAAAAACATTAGCAGACTGCTTAAGTTAACGTTTTCCAGGCCCGCCAGTAATCTGAAGCTATATGCCCCTAAAATTTGCTTACGCTTTACACAAAATGCAGGACACTCACACAAGAGGTGTTTTATTGATTCCTTTTCCTCCGCATTATGAGAGCTCATACAATAGTCATTATACTTCGCACCAATAGTTTTTGCAAAATCGCCTATCAGGCAGCGACCCGTTATAGCAGATATCAGGAGTGATATCTGGCGTCTCGAGAACACTAGCATATCTAGTGCGCGGTTTAAGTTTAAATGGGGCCATATTTGCTTGGTGTCGTTACAACCCTTACAATTCTCCCATCGAACATTTGCCATCATGACAGCCTTCTCACGCTGTAAGAGCTTGCAGGTAGCCAGAGGCACACCAACAGATTCTAGTTCCCCTGGAATATGTAAGGTAGTTCCTAGCCTTGCTAGCTCATCTGCTTCGCAGTTCCCCGGTATGTTCCTGTGGCCAGGCACCCATATTAGGTGAATATTTTGCTGCTCAGCCATCTCATTGAGAGATTTGCGGCAGTCGATGGCCGTTTTCGAGATGAGGAACACAGAGTCCAAGGATTTTATTTGCAGGTTGACTGTCAGAGTATATATTAATGCCAATATTGCTTGGAGCATTACTTTTCAGCCAATTCACCACTTCTCTTATTGCTAATATTTCAGCCTGAAAAACACTACAGTGATCAGGTATCTTTTCGCTATTCGAAGTTCCAGATCTTTAGTATATACTCCGAAACCCACTTGGCCATCCAATTTGGAGCCATTAGTGTATAAATCTATACATCTTTTATTCCCCGGGGTCCGTGTACACCACGCCTCACTGTTGGGAATTAGAGTCTTAAACTTTTTGTCGAAAAGTGGACTCGCCAAAGTGTAATCCACTACGTTAGGCACATCTGGCATTATTTTGAGGACCGAACTGTGACCGTAACTTTTTTCCGACCACAGCGATAGCTCACGCAACCGCACAGCCGTTGTTGCAGCTGACTGTTTGGCCAGAATGTCTAAAGGCAATAGATGCAGTATGACATTAAGGGAGTTTGTTCCTGTCTTGCTGAATGCGCCTGAGATACACAAGCACGCCATACGCTGAACTTTGTCTAAACTTGTCGGCTGGTGAAGTGCCGGCCACCAGACTACAACACCATATAGCATTATAGGTCTAACCACTGCCGTGTATAGCCGATGTACAATTTTTGGTTTTAGTTCCCACTTTTTCCCTATTGCCTTTTTGCACGAGTATAAAGCTACCGTGGCTTTCCTCGCCCTTTCTTCAATATTAAGCTTAAAGTTCAGCTTCCTGTCCAAAATAACGCCAGGTATTTTGCACACTCCCTAAAGGGAATTTCAATACCCCCTAAGGAAATGGGCCTAACCGTGGGAGTTTTGCGATCTTTGCAGTACATGACTAGTTCTGTCTTTGCAGGATTTACCCCAAGACCATTATCTTTCGCCCATTTCTCAGTCATCCGGAGGGCTCTCTGTATAATATCTCTAACTGTTGATGGGCATTTTCCCCTGACTGCTAGCGCTACATCATCTGCGTATGCCACCACTTTTATCCTTTCTTTTTCTAGAGAAACCAGAAGGTTGTTTATAGCAACATTCCAAAGAAGAGGTGATAGAACTCCTCCTTGGGGAGTGCCTCTGTTCACATACCTTTGTATGTTTGCTTGCCCTAGTGTGGCTGAAATACGTCTCTTCATTAGAAGTTCGTCTAACAGCCTAAGTATACCTGGATCAACATTCAGAGTTGTCAGTCCATTTAATATCGAGCTGGGATGGACATTATTGAACGCCCCTTCGATGTCTAGAAACGCCACGATTGTGTATTCTTTGACAGATAGTGAGCTTTCAATAAAGCTGACTAGTTCATGTAATGCGGTCTCAGTCGGAAATCCTTCGCATTCGAGTGAGAGGCTTTTCCCGCCTTAGGTATGAAAAGGACTTTTGATTCTCTCCACTTTCGTGGAATAAATGCTAAGTTGATACATCCTATATATATCGCCGACAACCAGGGGATAATTCTGTCAGCCACCGTTTGTAACTCCGCCGGAGTAATTCCATCAGGTCCGGGGGATTTGAATGATCCAAAGCTATTTAACGCCCATTTTATTCTAGATTCTGATACAATTTCCTCGATAGGAAACGACCGCTGAGCCACTGTGGCACCGCCAGTGCATGGTTCAACCGTCTGCTTTCCGGGAAAATGTGTGTCCAATAGTACCGCCAGCGTCTCCTTACTGGACGTTGTCCAATTGCCCTCCGATGTTTTAATGAAACCTGGAGCGGAGCTCGTGGATGCTAGCACCTTCCGTAGTCTGGAAGCCTCGGACGTATTCTCAATGCTGCTGCAGTAATCACTCCAAGAGTTATGCTGAGCCTTTCTCAGTTCTCGCTTGTATCCTCTCAGATTCTTCTTGTAAGCGTCCCAATCCACAGGAGCTCTGGTGGACTTTGCTTTGTTAAAGAGCTTCTTGCACGATTTCCTCATATTACCTAACTCCGTAGACCACCATGGTGGTCGATTTTTCCCCTTGGCTTCCCTTTAGGGCATGCAGCTTTCAGTGAAATATTGAAGGCCTTAGTAATCCTCTCCACTGCGTGTTCGATAACTTGCACAGTGCTCATATTTGTCTCTGGTATTTCCGGTATCATCATATTGAACGATTCCCTATACCTATTCAAGTCAGCTTTCCTAACATTTGGCGGAAATATGGTCTTGGTGGCATGAACATCAAATTTGAAACTTATGTAGCGATGATCTGAGAAGCTGTGTTCACTTAAAACATGCCACTCAGATATCATTTCATCCAGTTCTTGCGAGGCCAAGGTGATGTCCAAAACCTCTTGCCTGTTTTTAGTGACAAAGGTTGGGGCATCTCCCTTGTTGCAAACTACCAGATTAGTACGCAAAATAAACTCTATTAGCGACTCTCCCCTTGCATTAGTATCACTACTTCCCCATATACTATGATGCGCATTCGCATCGCATCCCATAATGAGTTTCGTCTTTGTTTTCAGTGACTCCTCAACTAAGGTCTTAACGGCACATGGAGGCATCTCCCTGTCATGTCTCATATAGACCGAAGATAACCAATATTTGCATTTGGCTATTTCTAAATTGCCAACGACAGTGTCTGCATTGCACATTGAAGGAAGCAGAAACAAGTTAAGCTCGTTTTTGGCAATTATACAGGCTCGAATTACATCATTACCAGTATACTGTAATAGTTTGAACCCCGGAGTACTTAATTCACATATTTTGTTTCTATAAACATATGGTTCTTGAATAAGAACTATATCTATGTCCCCTTTCATCAGGAGAACTTGTAAGGCAGCACATGCAGCCTTGCAATGATGAAGATTTATCTGGAGGATCCGTAGGACCATCGAGATTTCGACAACCGTCACATCATCCGCTTCAATCGAGTCATCAAGAATGTTCTCTTCAGAGATATCGGTGACTCTCGCAATAACCATAGGTTCAACTTTGGTGAGTTCTGAGGCAGTAGAAGCCTCTTCACGCATACGGTATCTATCCTTGACTTCAACTTTGGTATCTCCCTCGACTTCGCAAGAGTATCCGCTTACTTCTGATTCAGACAGAGGCATGTCCATTTCTGAATCCTTTAGCTGATCGTTTTTATACACCTTCATTTGGATATAATGAAAGCCATAACATACACGGCCCTGAGACTTTGCTAGATGTGGCAAAGACTGAGTGTTCAATATAAACACTGCATGCCGTCTTGGCCCATCCACTTCATCCAAACGGCCAACCTTCCAATCAGCTGTTGGAAGATCTGGATTGCATTGTTTCAGCCTATTTAAAATAGATTCAGGGTCAGGAGGGTTTGCAGGTATCCACGCATGTGCTCTTGGTCTAGCCGGTATGTCTTTCTTCTCGACTAACTCTAGAGCAGCTCCTTCCCAAACTTCACCAATTAGTATCAGAGCAGCTTTAAAACATTCTATAGACCTCTGGTCCTCAAATGCGACTAGCTTAAATCGTCCTTGATACCAACCAGCCTCTTGGTGTCGAGGATCTGGGCCGGGAAACTTTTCCAGCACCTGTGAGTAGACGCCAGACAAAGCATTCTCAATTTCCCCCCATTTTTGCTTTGGAACCATACCGTCCAATGCTCTTTTATTTATGATAGCCATCACAAGGCTATCTTTAGCAACTGAGGCGAACGATCGTTGATCCCTTTTGGAGGATGGCAGCTCATCCGGCGATCGTTCCCTTTTTCTAGCCTCAAGAATTCCTTGAGCCCATTTTAAGGAATCGCTTTGTTTAGCCGACAACGTGCTTGGGTCGACTGATGGTAATTTCTTTAGGATAAACAAAGCATTTCTGCGTTCCTTGAATCTCTTTCGTGAGGGATTACCTCCTTTTGATGCCGTTACCTTGGAAAAGGTTCGACTTGTCAAATTGTCGCCACTTGTCGACCCGTCTACAGGTCGACTAATTGGGCCTAACTCTTGGTCATTGCCCAAATTTATAACTCCAGTCGATACCCGTCCACTGGGCCCTGAAGTTAGCAACCCAGTGGATGTCTTTGAATTTCTCTGCATGGTGGCCTAATATCCCACCACACTTGAAATTCGTAGTAGGTACTTATTACGATGATTTTATCCGCTATTAAAAAACACGTCCGTTCCGTTCGACGGTTGAATAAAGAATCCGGTGATCTGTAGAAATGCTCCTTTCGGGAGCCGTATTGTTATCGCATTATAATATTGTAATCTTCAGTATACTCTAAAAATATTTGCAGAATGATTTTTTTTCAAAAATTTTTTAACTTTTAGGGGACGATGAGTTTTATCCGAATTTTAATGTAGATATAATGTTTGCTTTTTTGAAAATAGTTTGAAAACCCATACTTTAGACAAATGTGCCTTTCCTTATCGCCATAGTAATCAACGCCATCTATCGATAATCTTCCAACAGTTAATTGCATCGTCTGCTGTGAAGTAAGGACTATATTTTGGACAGTAAGCTGATGTACACCTTATTGGTTTATTATTTATGTGAATAATTATGGAGATATTTTCTATTGTACATTTTTGAACGTTCGATGGTGAACTGAATTTCTTCTCTTTACTAAATGCAATAGCGCAGGAAAATGTGTCTTGTACAATGTCCTTAACATGCCAAATATAATAGGATAATTTCATTTAAGGTTACTGTTAATAATAACTCCCCAGTTTTTAGACAATTAATACAGGATAGCTACATCTTATCTTTGGAAAATGACTTGAAATCAGTATGTATTAACTTCGATTTGTTTGGGTTTGTGTGAAGACTGTTTGCGTTAGCTCGTGTGTGTAATTTTCAGATCAAGACGTCCGAAGATTAAGTCAAAATGTTCATATAAAGGAAATTAAAAAATAAGACAGTGAAAAATATATAAAATATTGTAAAAACAAATCCAAAGGTACTCCACTCGTAATAAATAGCAATTACAATTTTATGTGGGTGGTTTTATCTACATCCGTACCAAACCAAAGAAAAAGACGGTGAATTGAAAAAGTGAAAACAGTGAAATGGTAAAGTTAACCTACTAAAAGTTGATTTTCTTAAAAACATTCGTTTATCTGTTTTTATGTAAATATTAAATGTACAAAACTTTTTTTATATTCAGAAATAAAGATTTCACTGTTTGTGTTTCTTAATATGAAAATGCAATCAAAATGATGTTATATAAAGGTATCAAATAGTTCCTAAATAAATTTAATTGTGGGTTGAAAAAATATTATTTAGGATATAACAATAATATAGTTTGCAATGGTTATCGTTCAAATATCTATAAGATTCGATGGAAATATTAGTCCATACGTAACAAATAATTTTTAATTCCAGTAAGAACACAATCTTATCCCAAATAAGAAACGAAGGTGCTACCAAACATGTTTCGACAATATCGAAAAATATGTGTGCTCACTCCAGAGTACGCTAAGTCGACTTAGCATGTTTTGATGGAGTTCGCTATTTTTTATTCGGATTGATGTGAATTGCATCCTGTCAAAAGTTCGAATTTATTGGACATTGCCACTTTTCGACAAAAAGTTTGAGACTCTAATCCCCAACAGTGATGCGTGGTGCACACAGACCCCGGGGAATAAAGAATATATAGATTTCTACACTGATGGCTCCAAATTGGATGGACAAGTGGGGTTCGGAGTATATTCTAATGATCTGGAACTTCGAATAGCGAAAAGATTACCTAATCACTGTAGTGTTTTTCAGGCTGAAATATTAGCAATAAGAGAGGTGGCGAATTGGCTGAGAAGTAATGTTCCAAAAAATGTGGGCATTAATATATACTCAGACAGTCAACCTGCAATAAAATCCTTGGACTCTGTGTTCCTCAACTCGAAAACGGCCATCGACTGCCGCAAATCTCTCAATGAGATGGCTGAGCAGTACAATATTCACCTAATATGGGTGCCTGGCCATAGGAACATACCGGGGAACTGCGATGCGGATGAGTTGGCAAGGCTAGGGACTACCTTACATATTCCAGGGGAACTAGAATTTGTTGGTATGCCCCTAGCTACCTGCAAGCTCATGCTGCGTGAGAAGGCTGTTATGATGGCAAATGTTCGATGGGAGAATTGCAAGGGTTGTAACGACACCAAGCAAATATGGCCCCATTTCAACTTAAACCGCACACTAGATATGCTAATGTTCTCGAGACGTCAGATATCACTCCTGATATCTGCTATAACGGGTCGCTGCCTGATAGGCGATTTTGCAAAAACTATTGGCGCGAAGTATAATGACTATTGTTTGAGCTGTCATGATGCGGAGGAAAAAGAATCAATTAAACTCCTCTTGTGTGAGTGTCCTGCATTTTGTGTAAAGCGCAAGCAACTTTTAGGAGCATATAGCTTCAGATTACTGGCGGATCTGGAAAACGTTAACTTAAGCAGTCTGCTACTGTTTTTGGAACAATCTGGTTGGACATTGCTATCAAAAGTTATGGTTAATATTGTACTTAGCCTCATTGTTAGAAAAATATGTTTTTCATATGTTCCGATATAAACAAAATGTGTTTCGGGCACAATTTTAAAACACAATATATAAACATGTAATGTTCCTAAACTAACACTAAATGTTTGGGATATACATGTTAATATGTTAGAATATATTATGTTTGGGGCATGAATGTTTCATAAAAATCATATGTGTGAATGCAAACATATATAAATTTACAAATTTCGACTAAACATACATATGTTGTGATATTTTAATCAAAGTGACAGAGAGAGTATACACACAGAGAACAATTTGGTTGGAAATCGGTTCTGATAATTAAAATTCTACATTTAGAATTATATATTAGGTGTGTCAACCTATTTTCTTTAATGCAATCATCTTTTCATGCTTACTATCATTTGGCAATCATTTCAATAGAATTTCGTTTGTGATACAAGACAAATGGTTGAAGCAACAAAATCTATATATTTTGAAGCATTTGTTTCGAATTCTGTTGGCACAACCAACTTTAAATAAATTTCGTAACTGCCAGTTAGCAATCAGAACTGACATACAGTATTCACAACCGAATCATATTTGAAATATTTTTAAATGTCACTTCAATTTTTTTTAATTACTTGGTTCTCAAAAAAGATATTTTTTTGTTTGTTTTTCAATTAAACGTAACAAATGACGATTTTTAAAGCGCTACAAAGTGGCATCCACAATGTTGTTCAAAGCATTATTTTGAGGACGTAAGTAAAAGATACGTAACGATATAGGAGTGGATCATTTATGTTGGGTATATTATAGGGCATAAAAATCATACGTACCCCAATCGGATTTAATGACATATCTCCAGGATGCTTTGTGTACTTGGAACCTCACAGAGATGTCATTGTGAATAAATTGGTAGGTTCAGAACTGTTTATATAAACATGAGTGCACCAAAATCTAACTAATCTTATTTGATTTATTTTTAAACAATAATCCAATATGTCAACGTTGTACAACAGACCCAAGTGGATACAAAGGGCCATGGGCCAGATTATTTTTCATAATGCCTAACACACTATCGGGACGCACTCAGCAATAAGAAGAAGTTCATCACTTGTGGTTTCAAAATTGGCTTGCTTGTCCAAACGTGTCTGTAGGCACAGACCAAAATAACTTATAGCGACCAAAAATAACTTATATGCAAAAACTAGTAATACGGGTCCATTTTTATGCATTTTAATATTTAAAAAGGTCGACTTTCAACTGAAGGTCATAATGGGATGTGTATTAAATTTTGTTTGCCCAACCGCCAAAACATTTTAAGGACATTAATTGTTATCATACATTGTATTTAGCTATACATCTTTAATACAAATATTTAAATGTATTTAAACCAAATGAAAAAAATAAAATTTAAATGAAATTAATTTGTAATTGGGGATGGGTGACACAACCAAATGAAGGGAACAACGAAAAATTCCATCGTCTGATACAACCAACTTCATGTATAGTATTAGTTGCAGTTCCCATAATTCGATTGAGTCGACCGAATTTGTCGGGTGACACAACTGCCAACTGATAGTTGGTGCAACTGCCAAAAGGAGGTTGGCAATAAATTCAGTTATCACAACCAATCTGTATTCTCTGTGTAGAGAAAGAAATAGAGATGGATACCGGGAGAGTTGACGAAAGATATCAACATAACACAGCGAAAGAATAAAAAGAGAACAATTTCTGTGAAACCGCTTGTATGTTGTTTCGGAAAACTGTTTTATGATAAGGCCAAAAATTTGATATGCTTAAGTCTAAATATTATTTAATTTGAATAAAGAGAATAGACATTCGGAACCAATAGACATTTGAAAAACAAACAGCATATGTTTTCGTCTTGAGAGCAGCATTTTATGTATGTGTGGACATGTGTTTTGTTTATCATTTTGGCATTATGGGCACAATTTTTATACCCTCCATCAAAGGATGGGGGTATATTAACTTTGTCATTCCGTTTGTAACACATCTGAGTCGATCTAAGCATGTCCGTCCGTCCGTTTGTTGAAATCACGCTAACTTCCGAACGAAACAAGCTATCGACTTGAAACTTGGCACAAGTAGTTGCTATTGATGTAGGTCAGATGGTATTGAAAATGGGCCATATCGGTCCACTTTTACGTATAGCCCCCATATAAAGGGACCCTCAGAATTGGATTGTGGAGCCTCTAACAGAAGCATATTTCATCCGATCCGTCTGAAATTTGGTACATGGTGTTGGTATATGGTTTCTAACAACCATGCAAAAATTGGTCCACATCCGTCCATAATTATATATAGCCCCCATATAAACCGATCCCCAGATTTGGCTTGCGGAGCCTCAAAGAGAAGCAAATTTCATCCGATCCGGCTGAAATTTGGTACATGATGTTGGTATATGGTCTCTTACAACCATGCAAAAATTGGTCCATATCGGCCCATAATTATATATAGCCCCCATATAAACCGATCCCCAGATTTGGGTTGCGGAGCCTCAAAGAGAAGCAAATTTCATCCGATCCGCCTGAAATTTGGTACATGGTATTGGTATATGGTCTCTAACAACCATGCAAAAATTGGTCCACATCGGTTCATAATTATATATAGCCCCCATATAAACCGATCCCCAGATTTGGCTTGCGAAGTCTCCAAGAGAAGTAAATTTCATCCAATCTGGTTGTAATTTGGAACATGGTGTTAGTATATGATCTTTAACAACCGTGCCACAATTGGTCCATATCGGTCCATAATTATATATAGCCCCCATATAAAACGTTCTCCAGATTTGACCTCCGGAGCCTCTTGGAGGAGCAAAATTCATCCGATCCGGTTCAAATTAGCGTGGTGTTAGTATATGGTCGCTAACAACCATACCAAAATTGGTCCAATCACTCAAAAATTGGTCCATATCTGTTCATAATCATGGTTGCCCCTAGAGCCAAAAATAATCTACCAAAATTTTATTTCTATAGAAAATTTTGTCAAAATTTTACTTCTATAGAAAATTTTGTCAAAATTTTGTTTCTATAGAAAATTTTGTCAAAATTTTATTTCTAGAGAAAATTTTGTTAAAATGTTATTCGGTTCATAATAAAATTTTCATCATTGTCAACATTTTATTTCTATAGAAAATTTTGTTCAAATTTTATTCGGTTCATAATCATGGTTGCCACTCGAGCAAAAAATAATCTACCAAGATTTTATTTCTATAGAAAATTTTGTCAAAAGTTTATTTCTATAGAAAATTTTGTGAAAATTTTATTTCTATAGAAAATTTTTTTAAAATTTTATTTCTGTAAAAAATTTTGTCAAAATTGTATGTCTACTTTGTCAAACTGAATTATATACGTATTAGATCGATCTTTTTTGATTTAATATATACCACTTGGACTTACATACAATTTAGAAGATGGTGTTACGAGGTTTTAAGATACCTTGCCATCGGCAAGCGTTACCGCAACTTAAGTAATTCGATTGTGGATGGCAGTGTTTAGAAGAAGTTTCTACGCAATCCATGATGGAGGGTACATAAGCTTCGGCCTGGCCGAACTTACGGCCGTATATACTTGGTTCGTTAAAAGAAATCAGGGGTCTTCATAAAAATAACATAATCACTATACTCTTTTTAGAGTTGTGATAGTAAAATGAAATAAGGAGGAAATAGTGAAAAATTACACAGTAAAATGTATAAAAACAAAGTTTAGTTCCTCTTTATTAATAAGTAGTCCAAGAGGAGTTGAGGGACACCTTCAAAAATAAAAGCGGGCATTACGTTCAAGTTTTTGTGGTGATTATAACAGCTACGTAGTCCAGTGGATAGTGTGTTGGCTTACAAACTGTATGGTCCTCGGTTCGATTCTCCGTGCAGGCGAAAGGTAAAATTTAAAAAATTTATAAAAGTGAATAATTTCTTCAACATTATTTGTATTACAAAAAAAGGTGCCAAAAACTAAAATATTTCGTGGAAGTTAAAATTACGAGTATGTTAGGCAATGAGCACAATCGTCTTTGGGAAAAATTCTTCCAAGCATATAATATTTTTGGGCTCAAAATGCTTCCAAACATATAATATGTTCACATAAAACAAACATATTAATGTTTCGGCAGTATCCAATAATATATGTGCTTCCTGCAAAATATGTTTGGAACATATGTTAAAGAAGGGTTTTTTTTGAGGGTGCTGTGTCTAAATTTTTAAAAAATGTCCAATCCAAAAAGGGCAAACAGCTTTGTTCGGTCTAAAGTGGTCTAAGTCATTTTTAGCCATGTTCTATTATCACTATTTTGAGTTCGTACATACTAAAAAAATTATAAAAATATGATTTTAAGACCGAAAATAAGGGAATTTCTATCTTATACGGGTTTTGAGAAATTTCAAAAAAATAAATTCGTTTCTTGTTTCCTGTAAAATTCACTTTTTAGACTTAGCGCACTTTGGAATGTAGACATCGATATGGTAGAGAAGCGATTTTTTAGAGTGTATGAACTAAAGTAAATTCCTTATCTTAGGTGGGTGTGTAAAGAACATTTATCAAGCATTCTTGCTTCGTGAAGCTTGCCAATAAATTTCATAAAATTAATAGTTTCTTTTCGTCTACATCAATTTTTTGTATAAGGCACTTTATCCATAAAGCACTGCGGTAAACCAAGGATCCCAGTCAATATTTCTATTGAACGTTATTGTGAAAATGTTTCAAATGAATCAACTATTCCCATCAACAAGTCACAATTTCTAAACAAGACTTACAATAAAAACTGTTAAAACAGTCGCCGTGTAGGCCACAATATGCACTGCGTTCAACTCATTTTGTAACTGAAGTGCATTTGTTAATCCAGTGCACGCAAAACTTGGTTTCATAAGCAAAAGAAAACCTTCCAAATTTAGTTGATAATACTTTGGTTTGCTGATACTAAAACGAGATATATCTGTAGATCTGTATTAGTATCAACACTCTTGTGTATGTTCACTTGTCCACAAGTGAATATATTCACGGGGAGTTATATTGAAATGATATGAGATGTTCTATTGTAAATGTGCATTGAATGGCATGCTCCGTGTATCTATCGATTCATTGACTTTGGAATTAATTGCAAACCAAAGACACTAACCATTGCGATAAAGACACTCTTAAGCCGCAATTTGGGTTTAAATTCTGGCTAAATTTAATTGGGACTGCGTATACATTCCATATTGGAAGTGGAAGTAAAAATCATCTTTAAGGCATTAAGAAACAACTAAAGCTAGTCGGTAATGATTGCAATAATCAAATCCTAATGAACGGTGTTGGAAAAGAAATAAAAAAGGTTAGGCGGCTTTGAAAAATTTGCTCAGTGTAACGACAGAAATTTTAAAAGAAGGGCGAATATTTTCTTATGGCAATATTCAAAAAAGCTTGCCGTAATAAAATATATTGCCCCATAAGATAATAGATTGCCATATTGGATATTGTTGAATATTTTAATTGTATGAACCTTCTCATTTGATTCCGAGAACATGCAGAAAAATTGTAGGTTAAATAATGGAAAGGACAGATCGGTAAATGGAGAATTTAACACTATATCCTTCGTATGTTCAGATGTAAAGAAAATATGTTTCGGGCTGAAACTTTTAAACACAATATATTTAAGTACAAAAGTAATTTAGGATTAGTATATAATGTTTGGGACACATATATTAATATATTAGAATATTTTATGTTTTGGACATCAATGCTTCATAAATATATTATGTGTGGGTGTAAATATTAATTTAGAAATTTTGAGTAAACATATATGTTGTGATGTCTTATTCAGAGAGCGAGAGAGGATAAAGAGAAAGAAATAGAAGTGAAAACCGAGAGAGTTGACAAAAGAGAATGAAATAAGAACAATTGGTTGCTGTTGTTAAACTGCTTGCACGTCGTTTCGGAAAAGATTGCATTCTTTTTGGCTATGCGCTTGGCACGTTAATGAGGATGCCTTAAGTCAAAAATATCAAATTATGTCAAAATATTATTACATTTAAATATTAAAATGTGTATTAAACCGATAGCATAAGTTGCTAGTTGCTTTTTATACCCCTTGCCACACTGTGGAACAGGGTATTATAAGTTAGTGCATATGTTTGCAACACCCAGAAAGAAATCAGATAGACACATGGTGTCTGTGGCAAAAGTGCTCAGAGTGGGCTCCTGAGTCGATATAGCCACACCCTCAAAAAAAATCGCTTCTCTACCATATGTTCCAAACATATTTTGCAGGAAGCACATATATTATTGGATATTGCCGAAACATTATTATGTTTGTTTTATGTGAACATATTATATGTTTGGAAGCATTTGGAGCCCAAAAATATTATATGCTTAGAAGAATTTTCTCCCCAAGAAGATTGTGCTCATTCCCTCACATAATTTTCGCTTCCACGAAATTTTTAGTTCTTGCCACCTTTTTCTGTAATACAAATAATGTTGAAGAAATTATTCAATTTTATATTTTTTTTTAAATTTTACCTTTCGCCTGGACGGAGAATCGAACCGGGAACCATGCAATTTGTAATTTGTCACCAATAGATAATTATCGTTATAAGTTACATTTAATATTTAGATATAGCTCCCATATATATTTCGCCCGATATGGACTTATATGGCCCCAGAAGTCAGAGTTTTACCCTAATGTGCTTAAAATTTTGCACAAGAAGTACAATTAGTGCTATAGTCAAGTGTGCCAAATTTTATTGAAATCGGTTCAGATTTAGATATAGCTCCCATATATATTTTTCGCCCGATATGGACTAATACGATCCCAGAAGCCAGAGTTTTACCCCAATTTGGTTGAAATTTTGCGGTAGGAGTACAATTAGTAGTGCAGTCAAGTGTGCCAAATTTTACTGAAATCTGTTCAGATTTAGATATAGCTCCCATATATATCGTTCGCCCGATTTACACTCATATGACCACAGTGGCCAATATTTTACTCCGATTTATTTGAAAATTTTCACAGGGAGTAGAATTAGCATTGTAGCTATGCGTGCCAAATTTGTTTGAAATCGGTTCAGATTTAGATATAGCTCCCGTATATAGCTTTCGCCCGATTTACACTCATATGACCACAGAGGCCAATTTGTAACTCCGATTTAGTTGAAATTTTGCACAGGGAGTAGAATTAGCATTTTAGCTATACGTGCCAAATTTGATTGAAATCGGTTCAGTTTTTGATATAGCTCCCATATACATGTTTTTCTGATTTCGACAAAAATGGTCAAAATACCAACATTTTCCTTGTAAAATCGCCACTGCTTAGTCCGAAAAGTTGTAAAAATGACTCTAATTTTACTAAACTTCTAATACATATATATCAAGCGATAAATCATAAATAAACTTTTGCGAAGTTTCCTTAAAATTGCTTCAGATTTAAATGTTTTCCTATATTTTTTTACTAACATTGTGTTCCACCCTAGTGCATTAGCCGACTTAAATTTTGAGTCTATAGATTTTGTAGAAGTCTATCAAATTCTGTCCAGATCGAATGATATTTAAATTTATGTATTTGGGATAAACCTTTATATATAGCACCCAACACATTTGACGGATGTGATATGGTATCGAAAATTTAGATCTACAAAGTGGTGCGGGGTATAATATAGTCGTCCCCGCCAGACTTTAGACTTTCCTTACTTGTTTTATTATATATTTATTATAATTTGTAGTTATAATAAAGATCTTAATAAATAAATAATAAAATGTATATTCAGAGAAAAGAGAGCGACAAAGAGAAGAGATATTTAGAAATAACTGAGAATGTGTTTTTTTATCTTGAGAGCAGCATTTTATGAATATGTGTGTATGAGAGGGTCAAATTAACCACCACCACAGTATGGCACTAAAAATATTTTTGCAATTTTGAACTCCAACTTTTTCCTGCAAACTACAAAATTTTCTTTAATAAGTGAAAAATAATAATTTTTTCTAATACGTTTTCTTGAATTTCTCGTAAATTATTTTCTTATTTTTGTGAAATCGGGACATCTGCGTTTCTAATACAGTTGAATCAAAAATTTTCTAAAAATAATCTATTTTCTCTAATATTGACTAAAATTTTCTTTCCTTCTGAGTTACCTGTTTTTTCAGTGTACCTTTAATGCATATGTATCGTCCGATAAATCCTTCCAGGACGTACACATCATATTTAAATAAATGTATATTATATACCCATATACATTTATTTGAATCTTTACATAGCTCTCAATAAATTGTATGGATATTGTGGCAAAAATTTTAATGAAGGACCCCGTCTGACTTTAGACATTCCTTCCTTGTTATTACTGGTAATGATAAAAGGAATGACGTGTGGTCTACATACGTAACATATTATTCTTAAATCCCCGGTAATAGTGAAAGAAGCGCGAAAAGGTGGTTAAACAATTTTTGTTGGATACATACACCTATGTGTGTATTATAATCCCAGTGGGAAATCTGTCTACGAAGAATTTGTCTTCAAAGACGTCTTAAAGAAAGTATTGCAAATAATATGCCTTCTATGGACAATTTCATCGACACCGTCTTAATGTTGTCTAGAATACATTTGTTGGTCGACTTTATAATCGACGTCCGTGCAAATGTCGCTATCGACATGTTCACTGTCAATGCCTTGTGTAATGTCCTACATAAGAGAATTTAAGTAAAGAGGAAAAACATATGCTTGTCGACTACATAATCGAAATACTGTGCAGATGTCATCATCGACACGTTCACTGCCAGCGTCCTGTGCATTGTCATGTATAACAATTTTTTCCTCTTTTAATCACAGTTAACGGGATATCAGATGAAAAAAGAAACAAAAATGCAAAGCAGTGCAAAAAAATTCGACATTCAAATTTTGATCATTGAAAGTGTAAGACTCAAATATTGTGAACGGATTATAAGGTAAGTTTTTCTGTAACTCTAAATTAAAGGGTGATACGGTCAAAATTTGGTCGAGGGAAAACGCGTGTAAATCGGTGAAATCGTTTATTTAAAAAAATCAAATTAAATTTCTTTTTCAAGTTCAATTAGTATAAAATTCAGGAAAAATATTCAGTAAGGCTTTCGTTTTTCCAAATCCGAATTGTCGGGCCTCACGCTTGACACCTGCCATCAGATTTTGTACAGCCACCTTGTCCACCGCAGAAAGCCAGTTTGCCTTGAACTGCTGCTAAGGAGTTTTTTTGGTCTTCTTTGGGTTCCGCTTGACAATAGCCCAGTATTTCTCAATTGGGCGGAGCTCTGGCGTGTTAGGAGGGTTCTTGTCCTTGGGAACCACCTGCACGTTGTTGGCGGCGTACCACTCCATGGTCTTTTTACCGTAATGACAAGATGCCAAATCCGGCCAAAACAGTACGGAACAACCGTGTTTCTTCAGGAAAGGCAGCAGACGTTTATTCAAACACTCTTTCACGTAAATTTCTTGGTTGACAGTCCCGGAAGCTATGAAAATGCTGCTTTTAAAGCCACAGGTACAGATGGCTTGCCAAACCAGATATTTCTTTGCGAACTTTGACAGTTTTATGTGCTTGAAAATATCTGCTACCTTTCCCCTTCCTTTTGCCGTATAAAACTCCTGTCCCGGAAGCTGCTTGTAGTCGGCTTTGACGTAGGTTTCGTCGTCCATTACCACGCAGTCAAACTTCGTCAGCATCGTCGTGTACAGCCTCCGGGATCGCGCTTTGGCCGTCGTATTTTGTTTATCATCGCGTTTTTTGGCTCGATGCACGGTTGTAGACGATACACCCAGCTTATTTGCGGCATCTCGGAGAGAGAGGTTAGGGTTTCGCTTTAAAATACCGGCAACTCTCTTTGTCGTCTCAGCGGCTTCCGGTTTTCGATTTCCCCCCGATCCAGACTTCCTGGCTGTCGACAAACGTTCCCCAAACACATTAATTACATTTGTAATGGTTGATTTGGCAACTTTTAGCGAATTTGCCAGCTTTGCCTGTGAGTAGCTCGGATGTTCGCAATGCGCGAGCAAAATTTTGATACGCTGCTCTTCTTGCTTGGACGGCATTTTGACAACTGAAGAGTGAATTCCAAAATCAAAATAGGAGCAACATTCTACACACACACACCTTCAAAATGAGGGGTGTTCAGGTTTTTTAAATGCAAACTTGAAAGAAATACGTCAAGTTTATATTGACCAAATTTTGACCGTATCACCCTTTATGTGTTAAAAATTTTAAGTTGTTTTAAATTTATTCTATATTTTTCAGATGCAGAAAAATGGAAGAAAAGAAAGAATTTGCCCCCGTAAATGTGGTGTAAAATTTCGTGGTTGTAATGAAAATATTTATGTTGATTTCTCGTAAAATAAAAACAATATGCATAAAAAGTAAAAACTATATTTATTAATCTTAAAATACTTCTGCGTCTCCCATCTTATCATTAACGACGTCATTGGTATGGTCGTTCACATTGTCGCTTAGAATTTCGTGCTGGAATTTTGCGACATTTGTGCGAAAATATCGTCAACGATTTGTGTGAAGTGTCCACATTATGTCTTTAAGGATTTAAAACGGTCGTGCACAATTCGTTGCGGATGTCTTGTAGACAAACACCACTGGGAAGATTTGCATGAACATATACACAAAGAAAAAAAAGTTTATCGAAAACGTTGTTCTTTTTTGTTAATTTCTTTGAAAATTTCAAACTTTTAATAGGAAACAAATTGGTACATAATTTTTATTTTTGCAATAAAAGAAATAATTTTTGATCCAAGATCACAGTCCATTTTGTTTGTATCAAGCACTATACTTTTTTGATTTTAAGTATGTAATACCGGATATCTTTTCGAAATCTTTCGAGCATATGTAAAATTAAATTATTTCCAAAGGTTGCAGTTATAAGAAAGTAGTCAAATAAAGGTTTTTTTCTGTTAAATAAAGTTTCTTTATCGGCTCGCAGGCGCCCAAAACTATGCTCTATAAATATAGCTTCTTGGCTGTTCACGTTGCTTATACGTTGATGGCTATAGAGATAAAGGGTGATACGGTCAAAATTTAGTCAATATAAACTTGACGTATTTCTTTCAATTTTGCATTTAAAAAACCTGAACACCCCTCATTTTGAAGGTGTGTGTGTGTAGAATGTTGCTCCTATTTTGATTTTGGAATACACTCTTCAGTTGTCAAAATGCCGTCCAAGCAAGAAGAGCAGCGTATCAAAAGTTAGCTTGCGCATCGCGAAAATCCGAGCTACTCGCACGCAAAGCTGGCAAAATCGCAAAAAGTGGCCAAATAAACCGTTACAAATGTAATTAAAGTGTTTGGGGAACGTTTGTCGACAGTCTGGATCGGAGGGAAATCGAAAACAGGAAGCCGCTGAGACAACAAAGAGAGTTGCCGGTAGTTTCAAGCGAAACCCTAACCTCTCTCTCCGAGATGCCGCAAATAAGCTGGATGTATCGTCTACAACCGTGCATCGAGCCATGAAGAAACACGGTTGTTCCGTACTGTTTTGGCCGGATTTGGCATCTTGCCATTACGGTAAAAAGGCCATGGAGTGGTACGCCGCCAACAACGTGCAGGTGGTTCCCAAGGACAAGAACCCTCCCAACACGCCAGAGCTCCGCCCAATTGAGAAATACTGGGCTATTGTCAAGCGGAACCTAAAGACGACCAAAAAACTGCTAAGGACGAGCAGCAGTTCAAGGCAAACTGGCTTTCTGCGGCGAAGAAGGTGGACAAGGTGGCTGTACAAAATCTGATGGCAGGTGTCAAGCGTGAGGCCCGGCAATTCGGATTTGGAAAAGCGAAAGCCTAACTGAATATTTTTCCTGAATTTTATACTAATTGAACTTCAAAAAGAAATTTAATTTGATTTTTTAAATAAACGATTTCATTGATTTACACGCGTTTTCCCTTGACCAAATTTTGACCGTATCACCCTTTAATTATCTGTTGATGATAATAATAGCTACTTAACCCAGTGGATAGTGTGATGGCTTACAAACCGTATGGTCCGCGGTTCCAGGCGAAAGGTAAAATTTAAAAGAATTTATATAATCGAGTAATTTCTTCTACATTGTTTGTATTACAGATAAAGGAACTGAGAACTAAACAAAAAATCTCGTGGAAGTGAGAAAGATGTGAGGGAAGATCTTTGGATCCCCAACTTGTGATCCGAAAGTGGTGCAAAGTTGGATCATCTCCAATAAATTTTACATGGGCTTGTCATAGGACGGAAGTACATCGTTTTCCGTCCCTTATTTCACATCTCGTTTGGGAGGAAAAAATTATTTTTTTTTTTTTGGGTAGCCATATTACCGATTTTATTACGAAATATTAGACTAATATCCATATTTCTGTCATCTATTAAAATCCTATACGTTCTGAAGGACCTCTTTTACGGTTCCAACTATGCTTTCACGTCAGCAGCCTAAAGGCGAGCTTGGGCATAGATATGGGCAAATATGGATATAGAAAAGAAGTGCGAAACATCAGCCAAACAAAACTTTCTAGGATCCAACGATTTGGAAGTTTCCATAAGGATTTTAGTCTCTTAGAACTGTTGTCCATTTGTCATGGCTTACCTCATACAGGAGCATTAGTTTTGTTGGAGCAGAACTTTAAAGAATATCGTATTCACAAAAACAGTCAAGCAAATGGCAAAAATGATGTTGCTTTTTCATTACAATAACAAGGGAACATCATCTTAATGCCCTTTGACTTCATTCGAAAACGTGCTAGGAATACTATGCATATTTTCCATTATCCTCGAAGTGTATCGGTGTGTCTGTAGTCCCCTATATCCTAATGTTTATGTATGTAAGTCAGCTGGTTTTGTTGGATGGTTGCTTGGTGTGTGGTGCTGCTATGTACCTTTCCAATTCGGTTTATGTTTTCTATTCGGTGTTGAATGCCAGAACTTTCCTATGTAATCATACACCTTGTACATGTTGCTGATACAGCTTCTTTCCTTTGGCCACAAAAGGAATCCTGGATTGAATGAAAATTATAAATACGAAAATAGTAAAAACACCAAAAACAACTCCACCATCAACTACAATAACAATATCAATGTTTTCCTTGAAAAAGGCTTATGCATTAAAATAATACTCGTTTCTGTTTTTCTTTGCAACTTTCACATTTTGAAATTTAATTAATTTTTTCTATGCCACACTACCTCTCATCATGCGGCTGGCACGGCAACTATTCCGGGATACCAATACTAACATAGTGAGGTTCATTTTCTTCTATGTGGCCGATTTCAATTGGGATGTGTTTGTGGGGTTTTTTACATTGTGCTTTTGGTCATAATTGAATGCTACAATGAAAATATATATTTTTTCAGGGCTAAATGAAGTTGTAAGAATATCTAAATACCTGCCTGCTTCAATGTGATCAAAATCAATATTGTTGCTGTTTTGTAATATCAGAAAATGGTTTTATTGCCATTGTATAATAATTATTTAGGGAAATTAATGCATCACCCAAAGTGTACGCAATTATTAGTAAGGAAAATGTGTTGTTTTAAGTTTTAATAATTTCGCTTATCGCCTTACAAATTGTTTTGAAACATCAATTCATCTCAATGGAGCAGAGCTCAAAGAAAACTTTAAATTAGTTAGAGACATAAGCTACTCGTTTCCCTACTTCTAGTACCGGGAAAAATACTACGCAACAACTGGGCAATCGCATGCGAATCCTTCGGCATTACCGGTAATCAACTACTAGCAGCATTACAAGAATTGCAAGAACACTAGCAATAAACATAGGATACAAAGTTTCACATCACAACATGGGGTCCAAGTTTAAATCTTGCTCATGCTTTTTTAAAGGGATTGTTGATTTTTTTTCTAATTTGGTAAGGCAAGGACTGTATCAAATGTTCGAATGCATCCTGTAATATATTATTCCATGCACTCTGCAGCCGCATGAATAAATAGTCATTCTTTATTTTTATCCACAATTGGCCAAAGGATTTCGATCTTATGATATTTTCCGGTGATATATATGATCGCTTTGGTTTGGGACATAAATACGTGAATCATTGGACCGATGGGTAACTTTGCATTTATCTCAGTTCTATTGTTGTTCATTCGCTGTATGGGTCGCAGCACTGTGCCTTGTGGTTCAATGATTAGAAAGCCCACATGGATTACCAAGGATCATGAGTTTAATCCGAGTTTCGATTGCTGACATTTCTGAGTATTTCAAAGCTTATCTAAATAACTTCACACGCTATGCAACACGAGATTCTCCTATAACAAGTTTATTTATAATTGAACTTACTATAGAAATTGGTAGCAATTACTAATAAGTTCGCCGTCTATGGTATCACAACTGTACGAATAGTCTAAGTGAGCCTGAAATAACGGTCTGCCACTTTTTATTAAACATTTGTTGTAAACATTACATTTTCTGAAATATAATATATCTGGAATTTAGAAACTTCTACAAACATATATACGTTTCGAAACATTGGAGAGAGCGAGAGAGAATTGAGAAAAAAGATAAAGATGGTGGCGGAGATAGATAACGAAAGTCATGTAAATATATGCTTAATTAAAGTATGATTGCTGAGTAAACGTTATGTTTTTACTTGTACCCCAACAAAATCATATCTAAGAAATTTTGCTGCAAACAAACAAATGTTTAGAAAGTGGAATAAATTATTTAGACCTTACAAATATATGCTAAATGTAAACCATTTTGAACAATTCTCATAATAAATATGCTTGAAGCAGAATATATTTGGGATTATATGTTATGGAAATTCCGCATTAGTATGCTTAAGTTCTGTATTGAAAAATTTCGACCTACTCATAGCCCGACTCGATTTGTTTTGATGGCAAAAGAATAATACAAAGTTTGAATGTGTAAATTCAATAATATTTAGATTTAAACATTTCAATTTTTTGTGGTACCCCCTTTATGTGCCAGACACATACCAAAATGAATACAAGTACATTTATCCACAACAAAATATGTCTCTCAAGTAGCCCTCATTGATTCTCTCACTGTATTATGTAACAAAACCCTCATTCGACGGCGGTATGGCTTGAAAATTTAAACACAACAAAAGCCAAACGATTCCAAAGCAAAGACAATATGCAATGCAACATTTGGTATGACGCAAGCCAATTTCCTATCTTCCTCAAATCTATAATCTTTGGTTGTAAGCACTTTAGAACATGCGCACAGGTTCTACAATGCTTGCAACTTTAATGCATGGTTTTGAATCAGGTTGGGGGTTTCCACCCAAATTTAGGGGTTTTAAACCGTGTGGGGGGATTTTTAGGGGTAACTTTTATTTGGGGGGTTTTTTTAGGGGCAAAATATATTTAACATCCAATCAAGTGAAACACTTCTCAACCAAATTCGGAAAACATACGAAAGAGATCAGCACAAATCCCTCGATATAAGCAAGTATGCATTAGGATAGCTTTCGCTACCCTTTGAAAGGGCATTTCTAATATTCGACATGGTTAAAAACAAGAAACCGTATCTTAACTTTAATAAATAACTTTAAGAGTTAAATATTCCTTATATTATTCCTTAAATTCCTTACACTTACAAGTGAAACGATTAAATTATTTACTTCCAAAAAATCATACAATTGCAAAGGGAGAACATTTAAGCATTTTGAATGCATATGCAGAATTTAACTTTTGTTGATTTGATTTTGAATTATTGTCCCAGCAATAAAAGGGTCGCCAAAAAAGTAGTGAAAATGTTCTTTTTGGATCCGGAAGTGGAGCAAAATTGGCGCAGAAGCGATGAATTTAACATGGGCTTGTCTTAGGACAGATGTCCACCATTTCAACAGCCCTTGCACTGAATTTGAATCATTTTTTAGGGTGTGATCTGAATTCAGTGTTTTGGATGTGCATTAAAAAATTCTGTGGTATTTTGCCAAATAAATAATTTTTATTATTTTTAATGATTTTCAATACATTCTAAAGCTTGTCTGAAACGTTTGGATTCATCATTTTTACCGACAAAATTTGAATAATTTGTTCCATTTTATTAATTTTTACCCTGTTTTTAATCTATTTGAAACAAAACAAGTTAAAATAACCCATTAAAAATATGAAAAAAGCAAGTTATAAAAATTTAATTAGAAAAACTTCCTGTGTAATTAAAATAAAGAACATCTTTGGGAGGACATTTTTGGAAGTGCTTTTAAAGTTGTGGACATTTTTGGAAGTGCTTTTAATGTTATGCCTTTAGAAGAACTTCCAAATTTGTTTGCTGGGTGTGAATTGAAACATTTATTCATTGAATTATTTTCTCCTATCTGATTTTTTAATTGATATACATATTATATTTTTAGATATTTTTTTTTTTTTTTGTAAAATTGAATTTTTGATGTGCATTATTATAGTATTAATTTTTACAAATTTGGGAAGCGCATTTTTACCTATTGGCATTACTATAAAATTTTTAGGGGTTTTTGAAAAAAATTTCGTATAATTTGGGTGTTTTTTTCTTAAGTTTGGGGGGAAGATTCCAAAATCACCTGGCAACACTGTTTTGAATAGAACATTGAAAGCATTGTTCGTTTGCAACAAGTATGCGTAGGTTATGTTCTAATATTTGTTTTATTTGATGTTTGCTTATAGCTATGTTTTGAAAGTTTTGCTTATAGCTACACTGTTAGAAAAATATGTTTTTCATATGTTCCGATATAAACAAAATGTGTTTCGGGCACAATTTTTAAACACAATATATTTAAGTGCAAACATGTAATGTTCCTAAACTAACACAAAATGTTTGGGACACATATGTTAATATGTTAGAATATATTATGTTTGGGGCATGAATGTTTCATAAAAATAGTATGTGTGAATGTAAACATATATAAATTTACAAATTTCGAGTAAACATATATATGTTGTGATACTTTATTCAGAGAGCGACAGAGAGAGAGAGAGAGTATATAGAAAGAAATAGAGATGGAAACCGGGAGGGTTGAAAAAAAGATATCAACATAACACAGCGAGAGAATGAAATGAGAGCAATTTCTGTGAATCCGCTGGTATGTTGTTTCGGAAAACTGTTTCATGATAAGGCCAAAAACTTAATATGCTTAAGTCTAAATATTATTTAATTTGAATATTAGAATGAGTATTCGCGGAATAAAGAGAATATACATTCGGAACCAAGAGAATAGACATTTGAAAAAAAAACCGTATATTTGTTTACAGAAAAAGATTCGAAGAACTCAAAAATTTCGTGGAAGTGAAAATTATGTGAGGGAATGAGCACAATATTCTTTGAGGAATTCTTCCAAGCATATACTATTTTTGGAATCAAAATGCTTCCAAACATATAATATGCTCACATAAAACAAACATATTAATGTTTCGGCGGTATCCAATAATATATGTGCTTCCTGCAAAATATGTTTGGCACATATGTTAAAGAAGCGATTTTTTTTGAGGGTGTATGTTTTGAAAGTTCTATTCATGTTTTATTACATTTTGAATTATGAAAATTCAAATATACTTGTGCAGACCTTTAGTTATAGTCTATCGATATCTATTTTCTCATCGCCATCTTTATCTTTTTTCTCTATTCTCTCTCGCACGCACTGAAAAAGAATGTTTGGACATGGTTGCCACATCCATTTAACCCTCTAATGCCCAATCCCGCCTTTAGGCGGCCTTTGTAAAATCAGGAAGCTTTTAGTAAAACACACCTTAAGACAACAAAAATGGGTAAAAAAAGAAAGTTTAATAAAATTTGTTCAAGAGGCTTTGCAACATATACAGAATTTTTTCTTGTTTCATTTTCTTGCTTTTGTGTCGTTAATATTGAATATTTAATCAGCCGGCAAAAAATTGGGGCATTAGAGGGTTGATGCTTATCTAGAGCATGTAATTGTCGCGAAAACCATGTTTGTGTCTTTCTGAAAAGAATTTTCTAGCCGAGACAAATGCATGCTGGCAATAAGTATTTAAATTGTTCTCAAATGCCGCAAACGTGTTCTGTCATTTAAATTTGAAACCATTACACGCCCATAAAGCTTACACCCTTTTAAGGATGAAATTGACAATTATGTATCCACATCCCAGCAAAAAAATTTGGAAGTTCTTCTAAAGGCACTACTTTTCAGACAAGCTTTATAACGCATTAAAAATCATAACAAAATTTTAAATATTATTTTTTGGCAAAATATCACAAAATTTTTAATTCCACATCCAAAACATTGAATTCGGATCACACCTTAAGAATTGATTCAAATTCAGTGCAACAGCCGTTAAAATGGTGCACATAGACAATTTTGTACCATTTCCGGACCCAAAAAGAACATGTTCACTACTTTTTTGGCTGGGATGTGCTCGCCACTTATATGTTTATATGACATTTCTAAAATAATATACTATGTTTGCATCCAGAGACATTATATTTAAGAAAATGTGATGTACCTAACATAATATGTTCTAACATATTAATATATATGTCACAAACATATTATACTAGTTTATGAACGTTATAGGCTTGCACTTAAAAATGATGTTATAAAATTTTGAGTTCCAAACATATAATTTTTACATCGAAACATATGGGTATTTGTCGTCCGTGTGGGTATATAACTAAATGTATACACGCTCACAAAAAATCGCTTCTGTAACATATACTCCCAAACATATTTTGCTTCAAGCATATACATTTTTGGGTATTGCCCAAACATTTATATGTTTGATCTCTTCCAATATATAATATGTTTGAAAGCATATTGGTCTAAACAATATATGTTTGGGTAGTCTAAGTTCCAAACATTTTGTATTTTTGCATCCAAATTCAATAATGTTGTCTTCCAAAAAACAATATGTTATTATGTGAACATATAATATGTTTGGAAGCATTTTGCACCCAAAAATATTATATGCTTAAAAAAATTCTCCCAAGCAATATTGTGCTCAAAATTTTATTTATTTATTTATATATTTACAATCATATTGAATTATGAAAATAAACAGGTAATACAGGTTCTAACAACAAAGGTTTTCGACCTGAATGCTCAAAATTTTGTTTCTGCCCAATTGTATATTCCCCCACATCTTTCTCACTTCCACGAGATTTTTTAGTTCTTAGCACCTTTTTCTGTAATACAAACATTGTAGAAGAAATTATTCAATTGTATGATTTTTTTATTTTAATTTTACCTTTTGCCGGACGGGGATTCGAACAGCGGACCACACAGTTTGTAAGGATCAAAGAAGTAGCTGATCAATTGCCCAAGGAATAATAAAATGTTAATTTTGTAATAACAAGCAACAACCACCAACTTAATTCAATATCGCTCCCTGTTAAATAGCGCTCCAAGCTACTAAACACATATATGTTTATAGGCTATTTCTAAATTAATATATGTTTGCATCCAAGCATATTATATTTACAAACATTTTATGTCCCAAACATTATATGTTCTAACATATTAACATATATGTCCCAAACATGTTATGCTAGTTTATGAACATTATATGGTTGCACTCAAAAATATTGTGTTTAAAAATTTGTGTTCCAAACATATAATGTTTATAGCCAAACATATGAAAAACAGTCTTTTTCATCCGTGTAGAGACTTTATATGATTTTGAACCAATGTGGATTACGTTTTCTAGGGACCTGTTTACCATTGTTGTGTAGTCGAGTCAATTTTGCTCGGCTCCGGCATTTCTTATTAGCCTCGACTCCGACTCCGAAGTCGACTCCAAGTGGTGTACCCAAATCTCATGTTAGCAATATTCCAATTGTATTTTTAAGGTTCCAAAAATAGACCGATATAAGTATTCTATTTTGCCATATGTGTTTATATGTCCAAAAGAACTCTAATTTTAAATGTTGATATGACTCGACGATAAACCTCAGCATTTGTGGGATGTAAAGAACTGTTCAGGCCAATAAATTAAAGTACGACACAACTATATAGAGACCACATCAAAATATGGGTAGATGACAACAATCTCCAGAAAATATGTATTCTGGAGATTGTTGTCATAAAAAACACAAAATAATTAGGCTTCCAGAAGTTTTGGATGTAAAATCCTGATATTGGTCTATAAAGGCATTTTATAAAAAATAAATTTACATAAAAAAGAAAAATAACAATAACAATAAAATCAAAATGTCGGACTAATCAGATAGAATGTTTAGATGTTAAAAATTTAATGTTTCGGATATATAAAACAAACATAAACTGCCAAAAATTTGGACGGGCGGAATTTAAATAACAACTACCATACAACATATGACAGGAATAGATGGACAGTTGCAGAGTTAAGAAAATATGTTTTTCATATGTTCCGATATAAACAAAATGTGTTTCGGGCACAATTTTTAAACACAATATATTTAAGTACAAACCTGTAATGTTCCTAAACTAACACTAAATGTTTGGGACACATATATTAATATGTTAGAATATATTATGTTTGGGGCATGAATGTTTCCTTAAAAATGATATGTGTGAATGTAAACATATACAAATTTACAAATTTCAAGTAAACATTTATATGTTGTGATATTTTATTCAGAGAGCGACAGAGAGAGAGTATAGAGAAAGAAATAGAGATAGAAACCGGAAGGGTTGACGAACGATATCAACATAACACGGCGAGAGAATCAAAAGAGAGCTATTTGTGTATGTGTATCGGAAAACTGTTTTATGATAAGGCCAACAATTTGATATGCTTAAGTCTAAATATTATTTAATTTGAATATTAGAATGAGTATTCGGAGTAGTATTATCTGCGCTAGGGTTTCCTCCAGCTTTACTATGCTGGATTTCATCCTACTTGTCTGACAGGGTTCAATGCGTTATGTTTAAGGGTCGAAAATCTCGTAAGATATCGGTTACATCTGGGGTTCCTCAGGGAAGCCATATCGGACCAGTACTGTTCGCTCTTTATCTTGACGATTTGTCATCGGCCATCCATCATTCAAATATATTGATGTATGCGGATGATGTGAAATTATTTTCGTCCATTAGTACGACGGTTGACTCTAGTCGTTTACAGGGAGATCTGGATCTGGTTGTTCGCTGGTGTGACATTAATGGAATGTGTCTCAATTTCGGCAAATGCAAGAAGATGACCTTCTTTCGGTCCAATGCTTTATTGACGGAATATTATATTGACAACGTTAAATTGGAAGACGTTCAAATATTTAATGATTTAGGTGTGTTATTTGATCGCAGACTGAAGTTTGATTCTCATGTTGAGTCAATTGTCTCCAGGGCTATGTTCACACTGGGTTTCGTTAAGAGATGGTCGAGGGAATTTAATGATCCTTACCTTTCGAAACGTATCTATACCTCACTTGTCCGTCCGATCCTGGAATATGCGTCTGTCGTTTGGTCTCCCAGTTATCAATGTTATGTTGATAGAGTTGAATCGGTTCAGAAGAGATTTCTACTTTTTGCGTTACGTGGTTTAGGTTGGACTGATCCTCTGGATCTCCCTCCTTATGTAAATCGCTTGAAATTGATAGATTTACCGACTATGGAGCGAAGACGTTTAGCGTTTGATGTAATTTTTATTAGTAGGCTCCTGAAAGGTGAAATCAACTCACAGCAATTGATTAGTAAACTTGACATTAATGTTCCTTCACGTGTTACGCGACAATACATTCCATTGAAACTACCCGTCGTTAGAAATAATTACGAGGAACACAGTTCCTTTTACCGCCTCTGTAGACATTACAATGAATTTAACAACGTATTTGATTTATCTGATCCGATTCATATTGTTAAACGAGTTTTGATACACGTCGTCCAGCATCGTACACCACTTTAAGCTTTGCCATGGAACTTCGTTATAATTCTACCTAAGTCTTTACCCCGTACCCTGGAAAATTGGCTGTCTCGAGAACTGTTCCAGTAAAATTCTCTCCTGTTCTGATCGCATCACTGTTCCTGCCTTCCAAGTTGTTCCTGCTAACCTATATCATCTGTCAGCAAATTGTTCCTGCCTCTACCGTTCTTATTGTCTCTTCAATTTACTGCTTCCTGATTTACTGTTTCCTGATTGTTGTCTCACCAATTCCTATAATCTGATGGATTCGAATGTTCCTGTCACCAGCTTACATTTTTGTTCCCGTTTGTGACAATCCCGTTATTATGCCAACGTACACCAGTTTTTTTCTTCTCAACTTCTTTTTTTCTGGTCGTAATTGTCACATTTTAAAGAAGTTGAGGCTATCTATTTTGTTCATTTTATCCAGTTTTTTTATCGTTACATAATTTTTTTTCTGATCCGCATTTTTTGTTTAACGTTAAAGTATATATAAACTTATTGTACTAATGAATTCATCTTCAAGCTGGCTTACCATAGCTGAATGAATAAATAAATAAATAAATAAAGAGAGTAGACATTGTGAACCAAGAGAATAGACATTTGAAAAAACCAACATGAGAGCAGCATTTTATATATGTGTGGACATGTGTTTTGTTTATCATTTTGGCATTATGGGCACAATTTTTTTCTTGGTTCGTTAAAAGAAATCTGAACGAACAAGGAGTAAGTCAAAATAATCAGGCAAAGGAAATTAAAAATAGACAGTGGAAAATATACAAAAATTACATTTTTGTGGGACAGTAAAATGAAAAAAGGAGGAAATAGTGAAAAATTAAACAGTAAAATGTATAAAGACAAAGTTTAGTTCCTCTTTATTAATAAGTAGTCCAAGAGGAGTTGACGGACACCTTCAAATATAAAAGCGGGCATTAAGTTCGAGTTTTGCAGCTAAAACAATTGAAAAAGTTTATTTTCTTTCAAATGAATTATTAAAGAAAAGTAAAATGCAATACAGCGTCATTTTAGAGCGATAATGCCAACTTAATACCGGCTTTAAAGATAAAACTGAAATTAAGTACAAAACACGATAAGTTTTAAATGCAATAGTGTTAAATGGTAGTAAAAAAATGTTCACGCCTAAATAAATTTATGTGTATATTATAAAATTATTTATGTTTGTTTATACTCCACGTTCTTCTTTTGTTAGAGTTTTTTAATTCCTTCCAAAATTTCAAACTTTTATACCAAAACCTGTTTTTTGTTACAAAATTGTTATTTTTGCAATCAAAAATAATATTTTATCCAAAAGCTCAGTCCATTTCGTTTATATCAAGCACTGTTCTTTTCTGACTGTAAATCTTTAATAACCCACTTTTCGAAATTTCATTATAAACATGTAATATAGTATAAATATAAATGTGTAAATTAAAAAATAGAATAAAAAATGGTATTCGGTCGCAGCAGGGATTGAACCCACGACCCTTGGCATGCAAGACAGACATGCTAACCACTGCTCTACGTGGCCAACAAATATATGTTTTTGTTAAATAATGTTATGTTTGCATGGGCTCGAGGGCGCCGCAAACTATGCTATATAAATGCAACTTATAACGATAATTGTCTACTGGTAACTATAACAGCTACGTAGCCCAGTGGATAGTGTGTTGGCTTACAAATTGTATGGTCCTCGGTTCGAATCTTCGTCCAGGCGAAAAGTAAAATTTAAAAAAATTAAAAAATTGAATAATTTCTTCAACATTATTTGTATTACAGAAAAAGGTGCCAAGCACAATCTTCTTTGGGGAAAATTCTTCCAATCATATAATATTTTTGGGCAGAAAATGCTTCCAAACATATAATATTTTCACATAAAACAAACATATTAATGTTTTAGCAGTATCCAATAATATAGTGCTTCCTGCAAAATATGTTTGGAACATATGTTAGAGAAGCGATTTTTGTTGAGGGTGTACGAGTATTGTTTCTATAGAAATAAAATGGTGAAACATCAATTTATAAATGGTCTATCAATTATGGACATTACAACCCATTAATTTAATGTTAAGAATTTCGAGTGGCTTTGGTGAAACCAACTTTCTCCCAAAAGATCGGCGGTGGTTTAATTTAAAATTACAAAGACATCGGATGTATATTAATCAAGTAATTATGTAGGGCTATCTCAAAATCTGGGCCGGGAAAATTCCGCATTTGTTTATGAATCTCAAATAACTCTAATTTCCAAATTTCTGATAAATCTTATGAAAATTTTAGACTAGAAAAAATTTCATAAAAAATCGGAAGTTGGGTTTAAATGTGTTGCTATGTTATATCACAAAATTGTCCGATATGACCTATCTTCGAACTCGCCTGCCAAAAATTCGGAACATTAGGTTCAACTGTTATATTGTCTTAAAATTGTATCTTTATCAAGAGTATATAGGGTCAAAAATCGATATTTTAATATGTTAAAAATGGACAATGCAATTGACCAGTTCAGCCCATATTCTAGTCAAACCTAATTTTTACATCACCGTGAAATTTCACCCATATAAATACTCTATGAATGACCTGAAATCCACTACTTCGTTTTTCATTGTTCGATTGAAAACCCTAATGGAATCTAATTTGTCGAAATATCAAGTGGTTCCTATCGAAAATTCGCATTAGTATACATAAGAGTCAAAATTGTGGATCGGTCTATATGGAGAGTATATATAATTATGAAACCATATATACTAGACTAATTGCTGTTCCAGGAATCTTAAAAAGTTAACTTAAAATTTATTAACACTATTACCGAAATAGTTTAACATGACAAATATTTGGTTAGTTTTTCGTACATATAACGAAAGTTTTACTTACGAATACTCAAATTATACCATTGCACTATGGGCGGAAAAAAATTATTTACAATCAATCTAGTATCGCCAAACATGGTATATCGATATATCTTTTCAAAATCAAATGTTACCAACAAAAAGGGAGTTAATCCCCCTTATATCAGGTGCGTTACTATAGAGGGGCGGAAATTGTAATTCCACTTGGAATACTATAGAATATACTCTTAGATGGAGTTTAATTTATTTATATATATATTTGCTTATTTTCCTTATTAAGAAAGCGCCTTATCCTCAGAACTTGATGTAAATAGTATAAACCAGTTGTCATTTTATTAAATTAATTTTATTAATTAAAATTAAACAAATATTAACCATCAAAATCACATTCTTCGGTATCTAACTCTAATTCCGTCCCTCTGTGTTTGTTGTTCGCAGGATTCCGGTCGCAATTATTAACCGATTTTGATAAAATTTTGTACAACATGTTTTCTTGGTCAAAGGACAAACATGGTTGAATTTCGAAAAAAAATGGATAAAAGTTACGTATAGCCCCCATATATATGTATCGCCCAATTTCGACAAATTAGACCATACTGCGCTTATTTACTTCCCGATTGTCTTTAAATTTAACACAAAGTAATTTTTTATAGTACCCTTAACGTGTGCAAAATTTCATCAAATTCGGTTCAGATTTAGATATAGCTACCATATACATGTATTGCCCGATTTTCCCAAATTTGACTATAAACCCCTTACATTTATTTTAGTATGGGCAAGTTTGGGCAGACAACCTTTACAGCAAGTAAAAGTATACTTCCTCAAGAACAATAATAAGCAAAAATTTTCATTAACAATCGTTAACATTTCTAGTTGTATTCCTCGCAAATATACGTATGTGTTACAATTTTCACATATAAACCGCACTTTTGAATCCATAAATTCAAGTTCAAAAACAAAAATATTTTGTAACATTTTGAACTACTAAACCTCCTCTTCGAATCTACATTTAAAAGTTTTCTTTATTCACTTTTATTGCGAAAAAAATTAAGCGCGAAATTTTTAAATTTTTGTTCGCCTTGATTAAACGCAACTGGCATAAATTTTGGTAAACATTGACAGCCTTTTTCTCCTGAACAGGGTTGCCAAGTTTTAAATTAACTTTCGATTTTTACTTTCCAGGATGTTCTATAGTAATTTTAATTGGAATATCCAATAATTTTTCATTTTGAAAATTTGACTTTTTGCCGCTGTTTTGCGATTTCCGCCCATAGTGCATTGCAATAACGAAAGAATATTTTTATCGTATTTGCCGATTATATAGTTAACGTAGTTTTTTTTGTCTTGTAAAAACTCTACGCAATGACAAAAATTATAAATAAACATCGTATAGCTGTGGTAAACATCCCAAAAAAATTCTCTGTGTGGATGTTTTGCCTTTCTTTGGGTATCCCCATGTTAGCTTACGATTATAATGAACGTACAAACTAGTTAAATTAAATTAAGATAACTATTGTGCCCCATCTTCGTTGTGAGACACTCCCTATGCCTCAAACCTGTAATATTCGAAAACATCTAAGTGCACTTTTAAATCCCATGTAACGCGAATTCTACGAACGTTTACCAGTTTTGGCTCTTTTCAACAAGGTTCAGTTTTTACGTCTTGTTACCAAAACTTAAAAAAAAATCTTTATACCAAGTGAGGTATTCTTTTACATCTATTGTTTGACATGAATTTATATGTTAGCATTACAATAAAATACAAAACTCACGGCAAAGGCATTTGTTCCCTAACATGTGAGAATATTCTGACGTAAAACTTTTTGTTAATAAAGAGTAAATTATACAACAGGTCGGAGAGGATAAATACGAAAGTAATGAGAAAATAAATCAATTTTAAAACATTTAAGAAACACCAACACCATGTGGATCGGACTATATCATGCGCTAATCGAACACTGATGAATTCAAATACCACAACCCTTTACAATATGTTTAATAAGAAGAGCTAATTTGTTAAAACCGGTAAACATTAAAATCCGATGGCGAATAAACATGGCAGTTATGTCCAAATTTGAACTGCTATGTCTGATATATATTACAAGCCCAAGAAGTATCATATAGAATTTGGTGGTATCACATTTATATGACTTGAATTAATAACTACACAGATAAAACAGCAAATTTTTTATAGGAAAATGAACTAGTACTTCGTACGAAAATTGAACTGCATATTTCTCCATTTTTGAGATTTCTGTAGAGCGTTGTAACATAATGCGAATTTACTGACATTTTAGTTGCCATTTAATTCACAAAAAATAGCTAAACTAAGTAGGACTGCTTCCATAACATGTGCCCCAAACAAGTTCTGCTTCAAGTATATATATTTTCTGGATTGGACCAAACAAAATATGTTTTGCATTGTTTAAACATATTATGTTTCACCTTAGGCATATTATGTTTCAACATATTTCTTGCTTTGTTAAATCTTTGTGTATATATATTTGTAAGGCGCCAATTGGTTACTTCCATTCTTTTACTTGCAGCATACTCTCTACACCGAAAGAATTCTCTTCGTTAATTTTACGAAGAATTCTTCATTAACTATTCTTCCTGAATTCTTCATTAAAATAACGAAATTTTCATTCATTTTCGTAAATTTTACGAAGAACATTTTACGAATATACGAAACTTCTACGTGCTTCATAAAAAGCACGAAACATTTTCTTTGAAATAACGAAGAAGTTTCATTGAAGTTGTAAAATTTCCGTTCGCGGCATTAAATTGTCTTTTATAATGTGCTTGAGTGTATTCCTTTATTCTATTTTTTATGCAAGTCTATGTTACTTCTCATTTGGGTGATAGCGCGCTATGAATAAAAGTGAAGCAATAACACTAAAAATTATTCAAAAACTTAAGATGTAAAGTAGTGATGTCATTTTTCACACTTGCAACTACAACCAAATGCACTGTCGACTATAAATTTTTTTTTTAAAGCTCGAACATTTTTCAGAAAAAAGTACGAAAATTTTTCATAAAAACTACGAAAATTTTTCATAAAAAGTACGAAACATTTTCATAAAAAGAACGAAATTGTTTCATAAAAAGTACGAAGATTTTTCATAAAAAGTACGAAGATTCTTCATAAAAAGTACGAATATTTTTCTTACAAACTACGAAAATTTTGGAAGAACTTTTCTTCGTACAAAGTACGAAATATTTCGTACTTTTAATGAAAAGTTTCTTTGGTTGTAAAACAATGACAAATTTCGTACTTTTAACGAAAATTTTCGTTCTTTTTACGAAGAAAATTCTTTCGGTGTAGGTCTCGCTTTCCAAACTCATATATGTTTATAGGGTATTTCCCATTTCTCCTTATTTTCAATTTTTAGATATATCTTAACAAATGTGATGACTCCCGAGGACGTGAAAGGTAAATATGTAGATCGTGTGCCTCATCATCAAAATCTAAATCTATAAACATTCGCCTGGTGCCAGGACAAAAGAAAAAATTCATGACCCATCCGTGAGTCCTGCAAAAAATTTATGTCGATTGTGAGTAGGGGTGCCAGATTTTGAAGAGGCAAAAGTAGCACATTCAGTTTATAAAAAGAGCACATACGAAAAACAGAGCAGACTTTTTCAAATAAAATAAAAACATTTAATTCAATAATAATTAATTAAAACATAAACAAGTATATACGGCCGTAAGTTCGGCCAAGCCGAATCTTATGTACCCTCCACCATGGATTGCGTAGAAACTTCTACGAAAGACTGTCATCCACAAATTTCAAATCACATGGTTGTTAAATATCATATGCTACCACCACGTACCAAATTTCAACCAGATCGGATGAATTTTGCTTCTCCAAAAGGCACCGGAGGTCAAATCTGGGGATCGGTTTATATGGGAGCTATATATTATTATGGACTGATAGGAACCAATTCCTGCATGGTTGTTGAATACCCTATACTAACATCACGTACCAAATATCAACCGAATGGGAAGAATTTTGCTCTTCCAAGGTGCTCCGGAGGTCAAATCTGGGGATCGGTTTATATGGGGGCTCTATATAATTATGGACCGATATGGACCTATTTTTGCATGGTTGTTAGAGACCATATACTAACACCATGTACCAAATTTCAGCCGGATCGGATGAAATTTGCTTCTCTGAGAGGCTCCGCAAGCCAAATCGGGGGATCGGTTTATATGGGGGCTATATATAGTTATGGACCGATATGGACCAATTTTGGCATGGTTGTTAGAGACCATATACTTACACCATGTACCAAATTTCAGCCGGATCGCATGAAAATTGGTTCTCTTAGAGGCTCTGGAAGCCAAATCGGGGGATCGGTTTATATGGGAGCTATATATAATTACGGACCGATGTGGACCAATTTTTGCATGGTTGTTAGAGACCATATGCTAACACCATGTACCAAATTTCAGCCGGATCGGATGAAATTTGCTTTTCTTAGAGGCCTCGCAAGCCAAATTTGGGGGTCCGTTTATATGGGGGCTATACGTAAAAGTGGACCGATATGGCCCATTTGCAATACCATCCGACCTACATCAATAACAACTACTTGTGCCAAGTTTCAAGTCGATAGCTTGTTCGGAAGTTAGCGTGATTTCAACAGACGGACGGACGGACATGCTCAGATCGACTCAGAATTTCACCACGACCCAGAATATATATACTTTATGGGGTCTTAGAGCAATATTTCGATGTGTTACAAACGGAATGACAAAGTTAGTATACCCCCATCCTATGGTGGAGGCTATAAAAAGACATATACACGGACGAAACAGTCTGTTTTTCATATGTTTGGGTGTAAAAATTATATGTTGGGAACTCAAATTTTTTATCACAATATTTTTAAGTGCAAGCATATAATGTTCATAAACTAGCATACCATGTTTGGGACATAAAATGTTTGTAAACATAATATGTTTAGATGCAAACATATATTAATTTGGAAGTAGCCTACACCCAGAAAAAAGTGACCCCTTCATTAAGTTAAAATGAACTCATTGTGAAGAAAGTTGAACTTCGTATAGCGCCAAAGACATTTTTAATTGTTGAAACGATGTGATTTTCGTAGAAATTAGGTAGAATGCATTCCATATATTAGTTAACATTTTCCTATATTTATGTACAGAATGAAAAAAATTAACTGAATTGAATCAATATGGAATGATTTTATTGAACTTTTTTCATTCATTTGGACAAATCTTACATATTTGTGGTGAACTTTTTACTTCAAATTTAGAACTTCTTACCTTCCTTTTTAAATACAGTTTTATGTATTTATATAAGCAATTTTCTTCAATAAAAGACATGTTTTATTAATATATTAAATATATTTATTTAGAATCAACAGCATCGACTGGCCTTGAAATATTTAAAAGTATTTTATTCTTCTTCGAGTACCTTTCACTTTGAATAAGTTGCTGCCTAGCAATTTTGTCCACCTTTTACAATTTCAATACCTACAAATATAAACAAAAAAATCCTAAACCAAATTTTTCACAAAAGGTTAGCGTCACTGAATATAACCGGAAAATTGAAGATTCCAAAATGATGTCGAATGAAGGGGTTTTATTCTGCTGGTGTTTCCTTTTTTATAAACCAATTTTCAAAAAACGAACATTTTTCTCACTAATTTAAAATAATAAATATTTTATATATTTTATTTGTTTTTTATTATATTATTTTACTATATTATTTTTTTAACAATCTCTCCGTATACCATAACAATGCGATTCCAACTAAAATAACAACCCACGCGCAAACACATCGATTACATCGATGACAGGTATCGATTACAGGTAGATAAAAGAAATGCAGGAGTGTGTTTCCTTAAGTTTTGAAAGGATTGAATACTTCTTAGTACGAATGAACTAAAATATTTTTCTATGCCAAGTGTTATTCGTATGTATGATAAGCTTTCTATAATAAAGGAAGTCAGACTTATCATTTTATAAAAAATTTTACTAAATTTGAGGAAACTTGGTTTTAGTTCGGTTTTTGTTTATTTTAACGAATGCTTTGTTATCAGTGAATAAAATTTTCTTGTTCAGTAGTAAATTCTTATACCCAGCGAAGAAAACAGTATTAGTAAAATTCCATGCCTTATTCTTTCAGTTTAGGATTTTTTTACTGAAACAAGTAAATTTTATTATTTCACACAAAATTTTAACTGAATGGAAATAAAATGGCTAAACTAAATTGATGAACATTGTTTCCTTTAGTTTCGAAGACACTTTTTTCTGGGTGTATAAACATATATGTGTTTAGAAAGAGCGACCTAAAGAGTATGCTGCAAGTAAAATAATTGAAGTAACCAATTGGCGCCTTAAAAATATATCCACACAAAGAAAATTTAATTAAAATTTTTACCATCCTAAGGTGAAACATAATCCTGAAAATATATATGCTTGAAGCAAAATGTGTTTGGGGTATATGTTACAGAAGTGATTTTTTTGAGGATGTTCATAAACTAAACCACTTTCAACCCAAGCTAATTTTCTTACAATACTTAGTAAGTCGTTTGTTTGGTGTTTTTGTCAAAAATGTTATTAGAACAGAGTACAAAGCGAAGAAGCAACATCGGCGTGCTCTTCTTCGACTCTGATATATAAAGTAAAATACACCAACAAACACTAAGATGAGCATATTTCATAGGTAACGCCATATCAATTTGATAGTGAATCCCATCTTCAACATTAAATCAAATGGCCTTGCAAATTGCTTGCTTTCAACAAATTTTCCAATAGGTTTGAAGCATTAAAATGAGAATTAGTTTGAAAAGTTGTTGAGGGTAATGTCAGTTTTTTGTTGAGAACGCGATTTTCTCAACAATTTCTCAAATTGAAAAAATATTTGAAAGCGTATTGAATATAAGCATTTCTCCAATGCTTGTGTTTATTGGGAATAATTGATTAGAAAATAACGGCGTACACTGAAAAAACAGTGAACCCTTTTCCATTGCAAAATAAACTAAACTGTAGTAATATTGACCATGATTTAGCCCTTAAGATTTTTTTCAACTTGTCTAGTTTATAATTTTCTTAAATTTTAGTTCATCTATAACATTCTAGTTTAGTTCATTTTTACAACACCATAAGATTTATATACCCCTACCAAGTTAAAAAGTCAGTATTATTTTGATTTACTTGCTTATTTTGTGGGAAACCCGATAAAAAAATTGTTTAAAATGTCGACGACTAAACTATTTTTAAATCAATCATTCCACAGTACAGAGAAATTAAATAATTAAAGGATCAACAAACCGTTTTACTATTATGAAAATTTTCATAATTAAAATTAAACATTCTTTAAGCTTTATTATAAAAACTTATAAAAAAGTACTTTATTATAAAAACTTATGATGAAAGTTCTTAATACAATGTTTTTTGTGAATAAAAATTATGACCACGTGGAACAGAGAGTAGTTCATTTGAACCCGCTGTTCGGACATTTTGACTTATTCTTTTTTATTCATCGTAGGTAATTTTTTCACATATCTTGCTGGAAAAAATGGAAACAATAATGAAAATTGTTAAAAATTAACACCATGTAATACAATATAATTTTTAATTCTTAATTTTAGCTTGTAACTTAGCATATTTGGGGCATTTTAAGGAATTCAACTTTTCTTTGGAAAACGTATCTCATAAAATGTGTACCTGAAACAATTAGAGAAATAATGAAGTATTCTAAATAAACTCATAATACTGTGTTGTTATCGATGTGAAGGATATAATAAAATAAATATTCTAGTTGAAAGAAAGCTAACGTTTTGATATAAAACTTACCAATTCTCTATTAAATTGTACGCTGAGGGAAATTATAAAAAGTTGTCCAAATTTATTTGGGTTACTCTGAAATTAAATGTTTATTTTTTACATTAAATAAAATTATTAAATAGGTTTTGAAAAAATCTAATGAAAAAATAATAATATGCATAAAAAACCAAATATTCTTGATAACCCTAGACAGTCATCATTCGTCAAAATGACGGCACGTAATTTCATTTTCGATTTAAAATGCATTTTAGTCTATTGGGAAATGGTAAATTTAAGTTATACTAATTCGACCGTTCTATGAATTTTTGTTTTATATTACTTAAAACCAAATTGAATAAGAAAATAAATTCAAGTTTGGTTCACTTTTTCGCTCACGATGAATATTATACCGTTTTGAAATCAGCCGTAGTGAAAATGACGAAGGATGACGTTAATGTACAAAAAATAAGGATGACTGTCCAGGGTTAAAAGAAAGTTAAAGAATCCTTACCAATTCACTATTAAATTACAGGCAAAAGAGTACTAAAAATTTGTCCAAATTTTAAGGGGTTATTCTGAAATTAAATATTTGTTTTTACATTAAAAATATTACATTGGTTTCCAAAAAAAATTGATTAAAGAAATACTAAAATAAGGTATTAAAAACCTGTAATTTTGATGATAAAAAGGTCACAAAAACGTAAATATTCTAGAAAACTTACCAATTCTCTATTTTTTAAATTTGTTCGAATCCATCTGGAGTTGCTCTGAAATTAAATATTGTTTTTATAACAAAGAAAAACATTAAACTGGTTTCCACAAAAATTAATTAACAAATAATAATATACATAAAAAATATTCTTTTTAAAAGAAAGTCATATTAAAAAAATACTTACCAATTTATGAATAAACTATACGCTGAGATATAACAAAAATTTGCCAATTTCATCTGGAATTGAATATTATTTTTTTACATAGAATAATAAAAATTTCAATACACTTTCAATTTCAACATATTTTCCTAAATATTCTTAATAATTTTTTTCTAAACTACCGATAAAATATTAATAACTTTCATTTAAAAGGTTTAATAAACAAACACCAATATATGTCTCAAAAATCCAAAATATTCCATGCCTTTATATTCTCTTGTTGCATACCTACTTAAAAGATGCAACAGCCCACGCCAACGCCAACTATACAACTGAAGCATGCCAAACAAAACCAAGCAAAGCCAAAACATTCCTACAACAACAAAAACACATGTGACTTTATTGAAAACAACACCTCATCCAGCAAAATAAACCATCCGCGAATAACAGACACACACACAAACCACTAAATGAACAAAAATAAAAATAACCCCATGCTCATGTATACACAACAAAACTCAAGTAACATCATCTTTACATTAATCACATTCCACTATGCCGATAAAGATCTCTGTACTATGCATTAGTTCATCGCATCTGCTGACATTTACTCTAAGAATAATATTCGTAAAGGCACACCAGTTTATGAAGGATGAAACGTTTAACTTAAAATTTGCAAAATTTTCATGAAATGTTATCTACCATTTTGGACGAAAATGTCTATAAATTTAATTACACGTGAACTTAAAATATTTCATTGGGTAATTTTTTACCAACAATTATTAACTATAGGAATTGTCAGTAAGAAATTGATATCCACTTTCAAGTTAATTTTTCGTAAAAAAATATCTTCTCATACAAAAAAATCTTATAGTAAATTGCACTTATTATTTAGAAAATATTTTACATTTCACAAGTAGTTTTATAGCATGACAAACGAATTTTTAACTACCAGTTAAGAAATTTTTTAAGGAAATTTCCATCGTATTTTGTAGGCCATGAACTAAACGATTGCTACTTAGAATTTGTAAATTTTCCTTTCGAGTAGTTAATTTTCGTTAAAGATGCGAAAAATGAACTAAAATTCTGGAAAATTCTTGTAATAAATTATTGTAAAAATCTTCTTAAATTTACGAGAAACTTTTTTCTGTGTAGGAAAATCTCGTAGTGTGAAATTTACGTATGTTCAGTTTACTTTTACCATTTATTGAATTGCGTTGGAGTAATATTTGTTGTGATGCATACAAAGAGCACAAAAAGAGTACTTAACTAAAAATAGAGCATTTTTGCGTGCTCTATTGGCCTATCTTGTTTTAAGAGCACATTTTGTAAAAAAGAGCACATGTGCTCTTTAAAAGAGCATGTCTGGCATCCCTAATTGTGAGTGTTCGAGAGAACTGTCCACCAAAACAAAAAACAATTTTTGAATAACACAGATGCTTATTTCGTCAGTCAGAATTTTTACAAGCTTTTTTGTTTCGATCTACAGATTCCGTCTTTTAGGACAGAAATCAATACAAAGTATATTAATTTATTTTAAAATAAAATAAAAGTAAAATAAAATAAATACAACGGATATTTTTCTTTAATTACGCATGCTTTGGTTGTCCGACAAAAACAGTTAGTTGGTTTAACAAACGAATGAAATCTTATTGTTTGTGATTGCAAATATCTAAACAATTTTATTTGCAGTTGTTCCCGACAACAGTTGGTTGTTTCAACAAATTTCGTTACATTCTGATAGTAGATGGGACCAAATAATTCGGTTGGAAAAAAAATGGTTAGCACAACGAATTTGTTTTTCTGTATGTAAGCACATTGTATCAGTTTCTTCCCTCAGTTATTTTAGCTTTAGTTGGCAATGCCATACGTTTCAGTCTTTAAGCTCACATCAATTTCTCGCACAGAAATGTATTCGAAATTTATCGGGATTGTTTTCGTGTCTGTTTCTTTGGGATGGATAAATCAACGCAGAGGTAATACTTGTAATTTATGATGAACAAGAGCAACAAAGGAACTTGAAATAAACCAGTCACTGACCAACAATGAACTAGTGAACTAACTGACCAAACTAGTTCACTGATCGGAAAAAAAACATTCGGCAATGAAATAGGTAGCGCAATTAAAGCATATCATCACCTAAGAATCACTTATTTGTAGATATATCAAAGTTTGTAAAATAACCAAATCTCGAAAATAATGACTTCTCTTGCCGATTACAATGCTTCAAAATATGGTGAGCAATTCTGTAAGATGAAAACATTGTCAGTAGGAACGAATATTGAAGAAATTAAAAAAAAAAAAAACAAAAATATTATTGTTGTTTATGATTTCAGCTTAAAACCTTACATTGACTAAACTACAAGTGTAGCTTAACCAACAGAGGAAAAATATGCTTGTCAGATTTATTTGGGCAAAGCCCTATAGACTTCAAGACGGTTGGATGGACAGCTGTTACGGAATTGCCACATTCCTCATCAGCATCCTCTGCTTGCAGCAAACTATCAACCAATTATCAGAATAAATTCGGGTATTTCCGAAAAAAGGTTTTTGATAGTCGGCAATTGCCTAAACAAATTTGAAAGCATATCTCTTTTCTTCTGCCAAAGTCAAATCATCGATTTGAGTGGGTTTGTTTTTGAGCGTGCTTCCCCTATCTTCATTCGTTTTGTTTGTTATTGTTGGTTTATTCTTCAGTTTGCTGCAAGTAGAGGATGCTGATGGGGAATGTGGTTATTCCAACCGTCTTGCAGTCTACATGGCTTTGCCCAAATAAGTTTGACAATCATACTTTTTCTCTGTTGGTTAAGCCACACTTGTTGTTTAGTCAATACATGGGTTTAAGCTGAAATCAATTTGGTTTGTTCGCAGCCCGAAGAGGATAGCATGCACACATATCCGCCCGTTATTCCATAACGTACAGGTACCCAGCACAGAGCTCTCTACGACAGCTGCTGACTACCTTCGATGTTATGTTTGCATTATTCAGGGCTTTTATAGTTGCCTGACTGTCGATGAAGAAGCTGATATCGGTTCTGAATATCGACTGCATCCTCTCTAATGGGAGCCACCGTGGTGCAATGGTTAGCATGTCCGCCTTGCATACACAAGGTCGTGGATCCGATTCCTGCTTCGACCGAACACCAAAAAGTTTTTCAGCGGTGGATTATTCCATCTCAGTAATGCTGGTGACATTTCTGAGGGTTTCAAAGCTTCTCTAAGTGGTTTCACTGCAATGTGGAACGCCGTTCTGACTCGGCTATAAAAAGGAGGTCCCTTGTCATTGAGCTTAACATGGAATCGGGCAGTACTCAGTGATAAGAGACAAGTTCACCAATGTGGTATCACAATGGACTGAATAGTCTAAGTGAGCCTGATACATCGGGCTGCCACCTATCCTAACCTAACCATGACTCTCTAATTCCCTACTCTTCGTAGTAAATATCACAGCCAGTACCTTCAAACATTTTCGATCCACTCGTATAAATGTTCAGGTACCCAAAATGTATGCGCATTTCTTTCCGTCCCTCTATCCTGGAAATAATCGATTTCAACTCATATACATGCTGAGTCCTAGAATTTCGGTAGAGGAGCGACGTATATAAAACAAAAAAACTTTTTGGGGAAAAGGAATACCCTGACATACCAATAAACGACAGAAACAGAGTCAACCTTACATACGTCAGCTCAGAATATAGAAGGATCATTACGCAACATGACAGCGGTTTGAACGACAACACCGTTCAACAACACCCCAACATAAGATCCACTGAAGTTATAGTCACGGATGCAACCTCGAAGAATACATCACGCATTGACAATCTGCCGGCAAAGTTTTGAAAATGTGAACCACTGATAAGCAAAATATGACATAGTGAATAGTGTCCCTCAGAATGGAAGGAACGCTTGATAGTAAAACTATCCAAGAAAGGAGACCTTAAACTATGCAGCAATGGTGGGGCATAGCCTTAACACCATCTATACGTAAAGTCTTTAATAATTTATTACGTATCCTTTGTCTAGATCCCCTAGTCACCGCCAAGAACGTGTCGATCAAATAAACAAGAATGCTTGCTATCCCCCGCTCCTTTTTATAACCACTCTCGATGAAACATTGTCATACTCGACAATCCAAAACAAAGGCATCGCTCTAATACTGCACCATAATACTGAAGATCTGGAATGCGACGACGACAATTTGCTACATGCAAAAAATACTGAAAGCAAGCAATGTAAAATCAACGAATTATCTGAGCACGCAAGAACATTTGTCCTACACATAAGTGCTGAAAAAAACGAATAGTATGCTTGTTAAATCAAATCTTTATCTACCTATTGAAAATATCACTACTGACTACTGACTGGTGCATTATTAAAGCCAGAAACGCGTACTGCAACTTAAAAAATATCGGAAACTCTGGTGCGATATATCCAAAAGACAAAACGTCGAATTTATAATGCTTGTGTTAAATCTGTTTTACTATATGAATCGGGCACGAACTCAGTAAGGGAGCCATCGTGGTGGAACGGTTAGCATACCAAACTTGCATACAAAAGGTCATGGGTTCAATTCCAGTACCGACCAAATACCAAAACATTTCAGAGGTATATCAGTAATGCTGGTGGCATTTCTAAGTGTCTCTGGCATTTCTCTATTCAACCGTCGAGCGGAACGGACGTGTTTTTCAATAGCGGATAAACTCATCGTAATAGGTACCTTCTAAGAATTTCAAGTGTGGTTGGATATTAAGCCACCATGGCATTTCTAAGTGTCTCTGGCATTTCTCTATTCAACCGTCGAGCGGAACGGACGTGTTTTTCAATAGCGGATAAACTCATCGTAATAGGTACCTTCTAAGAATTTCAAGTGTGGTGGGATATTAAGCCACCATGCAGCGAAAATCCAAGTCATCCACTGGGTTGCTAACTTCAGGGCCCAGTGGACGGGTATCGACTGGAGTTATAAATCTGGGCAGTGACCAAGAGTTAGGCCCAATTAGTCGACCTGTAGACGGGTCGACAGGTGGCGACACTATGACAAGTCGAACTTTTTCTAAGGTAACGACATCAAAAGGAGGTAATCCCTCACGAAAGAGATTCAAGGAACGCAGAAATGCTTTGTTTATCCTAAAGAAGTTAGGATCAGTCGACCCAAGCACGCTGTCGGCTAAACAAAGCGATTCCTTAAAATGGGCTCAAGGAATTCTTCACCCAGAAAAAAGTGACCTCTTCTTTAAGTTAAAATGAACTTATTGTGAAGAAAATTGAACTTCGTATAGCCCCAAAGACATTTTTATTTGTTTGAACGATATGATTTTCGTAGAAATTAGGTAGAATGCATTCCATATATTAGTTAACATTTTCCTATATTTATGTACAACTATACTACAGAATGAAAAAATTTAACTGAATTGCATTCATATATGGAATGATTTTATTGAACATTCTTCATTCATTTGGATAAATCTTACATATTTGTGGTAAACCTTTTACTTCAAAATCAGAACTGCTTATCTTCGTTTTTAAATAGAATTTTATTTATTTATATAGGCAATTTTTCTTCAATAAAATACATGTTTTATTAATATATTAAATATATTTATTTAGAATCAACAGCATCGACTGGCCTTGAAATATTAAAACACATTTTTTTCTTCTTCTAGTACATTTCACTTTGAATAAGTTGCCGCTAGCAATTTTGTCCACCTTTTACAATTTCAATACCTACAAATATAAACAAAAAATCTTAAACCAATTTTTTCAAAAAAGATTAGCGTCACTGAATATTACCATGATAATCCAAAATGAAGTCGAATGAAGGGGTGGTTATTGTGCTTGTGTTTTCTTTTTTTATAAACCAATTTTCAAAAAACGAAAATTTTTCTCACTAATTTAAAATAACAAATATTTTATATATTTTATTTGTTTTTTTATTATATTATATTTATTTTTTAACAATCTCTCCGTATACCATAACAACGCGATTCCAACTAAAAAACAACCCACGCGCAAACATATCGATGACAGGTATCGATTACAGGTAGATAAAAGAAATGTATGAAATTTTCCTATATTCTAATAAGTGTGTTTCCTTAAGTTTTGAAAGGATTGAATACTTCATAGTAGGAATATAAATAAATAAAATAAATAAATAAATTTATCATTTTATAAGAAACTTTACTAAATTTGAAGAAACTTGGTTTTAGTTCGCTTTTTGTTTATTTTTACGAATGCTTTGTTATCAGTGAATAAAATTTTCTTGTTCAGTAGTAAATTCTTATACCCAGCGAAGAAAACAGTATTAGTAAAATTACATGCCTTATTCTAGTTAATGAACTATTCCTAACTGCTTTCAGTTTAGGATTTTTTTACTGAAACAAATAAATTTTATTATTTGACACAAAAATTTAACTGAATGGAAATAAAATGGCTAAACTAAATTGATGAACATTTTTTCCTTTAATTTCGAAGACACTTTTTTCTGGGTGTTGAGACTGGAAAAAGGGAACGATCGCCGGAAGAGCTGCCATCCTCCAAAAGGGATCAAAGATCGTTTGCCTCAGTTGCTAAAGACAGCCTTGTGATGGTTATCATTAATAAAGGAGCATTGGACGGTATGGTTCCAAAGCAAAAATGGGGGAAATTGAGATTTCTCTGTCTGTCGTCTACTCACAGGTGCTGGAAAAGTTTCCCGGCGCAGATCCTCGACACCAAGAGGCTGGTTGGTATCAAGGACGATTTAAGCTAGTCGCATTTGAGGACCAGAGGTCTATAGAATGTTTTAAAGCTGCTCTGATACTAATTGGTGAAGTTTGGGAAGGAGCTGCTCTAGAGTTAGTCGAGAAGAAAGACATACCGGCTAGACCAAGAGCACATACGTGGATACCTGCAAACCCTCCTGACCCTGAATCTATTTTAAATAGACTGAAACAATGCAATCCAGATCTTCCAACAGCTGATTGGAAGGTTGGCCGTTTGGATGAAGTGGATGGGCCAAGACGGCATGCAGTGTTTATATTGAACACTCAGTCTTTGCCACATCTAGCAAAGTCCCAGGGCCGTGTATGTTATGGCTTTCATTATATCCAAATGAAGGTGTATAAAAACGATCAGCTAAAGGATTCAGAAAATGGACAAGCCTCTGTCTGAATCAGAAGTAAGCGGATCCTCTTGCGAAGTCGAGGGAGATACCGAAGTTGAAGACATGGATAGACACCGTATGCGAGAGGAGGTTTCTATTGCCTCAGAACTCACCAAAGTTGAACCTATGATTATTGAGAGAGTCACCGAGATCTCTGAAGAGAACATTCTTGATGACTCGATTGAAGCGGCTGATGTGACGGTTGTTGAAAATCTCGATGGTCCTACGGATCCTCCAGATAAATCTTCATCATTGTAAGGCTGCACGTGCTGCCTTAAAAGTTCTCCTGATGAAAGGGGACATAGATATAGTTCTTATTCAAGAACCATATGTTTATAGAAACAACATATGTGAATTAAGTACTCCAGGATTCAAACTATTGCAGTATACTGGTAATGATGTAAATAGAGCCTGTATAATTGCTAAAAACGAGCTCAACTTGTTTCTGCTTCCTTCAATGTGCAATACAGACACTGTCGTTGCCAGTTTAGAAATAGCCAAATGCAAATATTGGGTATCTTCGATCTACATGGGACATGACAGGGAGATGCCTCCATATGCCGTTAAGACCTTAGTTGAGGAGTCACTGAAAACAAAGACGAAACTCATTATGGGATGCGATGCGAATGCACATCATAGTATATGGGGAAGTAGTGATACTAATGCAAGGGGAGAGTCACTAATAGAGTTTATTTTGCGTACTAATCTGGTAGTTTGCAACAAGGGAGATGCCCCAACCTTTGTCACTAAAAACAGGCAAGAGGTTTTGGACATCACTTTGGCCTCGCAAGAACTGAATGAAATGATATCTGAGTGGCAGGTTTTAAGTGAACACAGCTTCTCAGATCATCGCTACATCAGTTTCAAATTTGATGTTCATATCACCAAGATCATATTTCCGCCAAATGTTAGGAAAGCTGACTGGAATAGGTATAGGGAATCGTTCAATATGATGATACCGGAAATAACAGAGACAAATATGAGAAATGTGCAAGATATCGAATACGCAGTGGAGCGGATTACTAAGGCCTTCAACATCTCACTGAAAGCTGCATGCCCTAGAGGAAAGCCAAGGGGGAAACATCGACCACCATGGTGGTCTACGGAATTAAGTAATATGAGGAAATCCTGCAGGAAGCTCTTTAACAAGGCAAAGTCCACCAGAGCCCCTGAGGACTGGGACGCTTACAAGAAGAATCTGAGAGGATACAAGCGAGAACTGAGAAAGGCTCAGCATAACTCTTGGAATGATTACTGCAGCAGTATTGAGAATACGTCAGAGGCTTCCAGACTACGGAAGGTTCTAGCATCCACCAACTCCGCTCCAGGTTTCATTAAAACATCGGAGGGCAATTGGACAACGTCCAGTGAGGAGACGCTGGAGGTACTATTGGACACACATTTTCCTGGAAATCAGACGGTTGAACCATGTACTGGCGGTGTCACAGTTGCTCAGCGGTCGTTTCCTGTCGAGGAAATTGTATCGGAAACTAGAATAAGATGGGCGCTAAATAGCTTTGGACCATTCAAATCCCCCGGACCTGATGGAATTACTCCGTCGGAGTTACAAGCTGTAACTGACAAAATTATCCCCTGGTTGTCGGTGATATATAAAGGATGTATCAACTTATCATATATCCCAAGAAAGTGGAGGGAAACAAAAGTCATTTTCATACCTAAAGCGGGAAAAGCCTCTCACTCGAGGGCGAAGGATTTCCGACCAATCAGCTTATCCTCATTCCTACTTAAGACTCTGGAGAGGATGATAGATGTTTATCTTAGAACTAGCATCGATTCAATTTGTTCTCGAAACGACAGCATGCATACTCGAAGGGCAGATCTATTGAGACAGAATTAGTCATGTACTGCAAAGATCGCAAAACCCCACGGTTAGGCCTATTTCCTTAGGAGGTATTGAAATTCCCTTTGGTGATTGTGCAAAATACCTTGGCGTTATTTTTGACAGGAAGCTGAACTTTAAGCTTAATATTGAAGAAAGGGCGAGAAAGGCAACTGTAGCTTTGCACTCGTGCAAAAAGGCAATAGGAAAAAAGTAAACCCAAAAATTGTGCATTGGCTATACACGGCAGTGGTTAGACCTATAATGCTATATGGTGTTGTAGTCTGGTGCCCGGCACTTCAGAAACCGACTTGTTTAGATAAAGTTCAGCGTATGGCGTGTTTGTGTATTTCAGGCGCATTCAGCAAGACGGGAACAAATTCCCTTAATGTCATGCTGCATCTATTGCCTTTAGACATTTTGGCCAAACAGTCAGCTGCAACAACGGCTGTGCGGTTGCGCGAACTATCGCTGTGGTCGGAAAAAGGTTACGGTCACAGTTCTGTCGTCAAAATAATGCCAGATATGCCTAACGTAGTGGATTACACTTTGGCGAGTCCAATTTTCGACAAAAAGTTTGAGACTCTAATCCCCAACAGTGAGGCGTGGTGCACACAGACCCCGGGGAATAAAGAATATATAGATTTCTACACTGATGGCTCCAAATTGGATGGACAAGTGGGGTTCGGAGTATATTCTAATGATCTGGAACTTCGAATAGCGAAAAGATTACCTAATCACTGTAGTGTTTTTCAGGCTGAAATATTAGCAATAAGAGAGGTGGCTGAGAAGTAATGTTCAAAAAATGTGGGCATTAATATATACTCAGACAGTCAACCTGCAATAAAATCCTTGGACTCTGTGTTCCTCAACTCGAAAACGGCCATCGACTGCCGCAAATCTATCAATGAGATGGATGAGCAGTACAATATTACCTAATATGGGTGTCTGGCCATAGGAACATACCGGGGAACTGCGAAGCGGATGAGTTGGCAAGGCTAGGGACTACCTTACATATTCCAGGGGAACTAGAATTTGTTGGTATGCCCCTAGCTACCTGCAAGCTCATGCTGCGTGAGAAGGCTGTTATGATGGCAAATGTTGGATGGGAGAATTGCAAGGGTTGTAACTAGAGGTCTGCACAATTCCATTTGTAAATGCAGAGTACACGTGTACTTGCTAAAGGGTGATTCTTTTGAGGTTAGGATTTTCATTCATTAGTATTTGACAGATCACGTGGGATTTTAGACATGGTGTCAAAGAGAAAGATGCTCAGTATGCTTTGACATTTCATCATGAATAGACTTACTAACGAGCAACGCTTGCAAATCATTGAATTTTATTACCAAAATCAGTGTTCGGTTCGAAATGTGTTTCGCGCTTTACGTCCGATTTATGGTCTACATAAATAAGCTACGTAAATAAGCAAAATTGCCGCATTTGGAGTGAAGAGCAACCAGAAGCCGTTCAAGAACTGCCCATGCATCCCGAAATATGCACTGTTTGGTGTGGTTTGTACGCTGGTGGAATCATTGGACCGTATTTTTTCAAAGATGCTGTTGGACGCAACGTTACGGTGAATGGCGATCGCTATCGTTCGATGCTAACAAACTTTTTGTTGCCAAAAATGGAAGAACTGAACTTGGTTGACATGTGGTTTCAACAAGATGGCGCTACATGCCACACAGCACGCGATTCTATGGCCATTTTGAGGGAAAACTTCGGAGAACAATTCATCTCAAGAAATGGACCGGTAAGTTGGCCACCAAGTTCATGCGATTTGACGCCTTTAGACTATTTTTTGTGGGGCTACGTCAAGTCTAAAGTCTACAGAAATAAGCCAGCAACTATTCCAGCTTTGGAAGACAACATTTCCGAAGAAATTCGGGCTATTCCGGCCGAAATGCTCGAAAAAGTTGCCCAAAATTGGACTTTCCGAATGGACCACCTAAGACGCAGCCGCGGTCAACATTTAAATGAAATTATCTTCAAAAAGTAAATGTCATGGACCAATCTAACGTTTCAAATAAAGAACCGATGAGATTTTGCAAATTTTATGCGTTTTTTTAAAAAAAAAAGTTATCAAGCTCTTAACAAATCACCCTTTACATGAGTACATCTATTTGAGAGAGTCGCAAAACTATTGGTACACATTTTGATGAACACCAAAAGCCACGAGTAACTTCTTGTTGCTACTCTGATGTCTTCACTACCAACAAACACATATTCCTCTTTCTCTCTTATTGAAGTGTACTCAGAGTGATCACGTCGAGTATGTTGCGAGAACAAAACTTCATAGAGTACTCCATGTACCACGTGCAGTTTCAGAAATACAAAAAAAAACAGTTACTCTCCATAATATATGTTTTGGTTTGTTATAAAGAACGGCAAACGTTAAGGTAAGTGTGTGGCATAAATATATTAAATATGTGATATACACACATATCTATGATTAATAATAATGGAAAGTTTTGCTTCGTACATAACTGAGAAATACTTGTGGTGCCACGTGAAGTGAAGAGAATCCATGTTGTACTTTTTCTCAAGTACTTACATTTTTATGGTTCCTTTTTTTCGGAACACATATTGTTTCGGATAAGTACTTGGTGGTATTTGACAAGCAAGTGTTCTCTTCACTTCACTACTTGCGCTCTGAGAGAAAGACAGTGTATGTACTATATTCGACAGCGAATTGCATACATGTAGTGAAAAGTTATTCGATGCAGACCTCTAGTTGTAACGACACCAAGCAAATATGGCCCCATTTCAACTTAAACCGCACACTAGATATGCTAATGTTCTCGAGACGTCAGATATCACTCCTGATATCTGCTATAACGGGTCGCTGCCTGATAGGCGATTTTGCAAAAACTATTGGCGCGAAGTATAATGACTATTGTATGAGCTGTCATGATGCGGAGGAAAAAGAATCAATTAAACACCTCTTGTGTGAGCGTCCTGCATTTTGTGTAAAGCGCAAGCAACTTTTAGGAGCATATAGCTTCAGATTACTGGCGGATCTGGAAAACGCTAACTTAAGCAGTCTGCTAATGTTTTTGGAACAATCTGGTTGGTTCAACAAAGAAAAATAATCAAGAAGGTTCAGTGCCCATATGTAATAGGTGGTATCACAATGGACTGAATAGTCTAAGTGAGCCTGAATCTTAATCGGGCTGCCACTTTAACCTAACCTAACCTAAGTGTCTCACAGCTTTTCTGAGTAGTTTCACCGCAATAAGGAACGCCGTTTGGACTCGGCTGTGAAAAAGAGGTCCCTTGTCATTAAGCTAAACATGCGCACAAAAAAATTTTTTTCAGATTCAATCACAAAATTAATTGATCCAATTAATTTTTTAATTGAAATGTGTTCAATCATGAAAATGGTAGTATCACTCACATATTTAATTGGGTATAAAAAAAAATTTCTTGATTAAAAAATTAATTGATTTCAATAGCAAATTTCAATTAATTTTTTAATTGATTCAATTAAAGTTTTAATTGTCGTTGATTGCAAAATTCAATTAATTGTTTAATTAAAAACGAAACTATTTTTAATAGCTATAGTATATTTCAATGAGTTTCTACAACTATTTTTAATAATTTTTATTTTGATGTAAAAATTCATAGTTTCAATTTATTTTAATTAAGATTAAAAAAATATCCAGAATAAAGTGTCTTACTCTTCCGAGTTCGATTAAAAAGTTAATTGTATCAATTAATTTTTTAATTGACAATTTAAAAATTCTCAATCATTGACTTAATTTTTCTAGTTCGATTAAAAGGTTAATAGTATCAATTAATTTTCTAATTGAAAAAGTTTTCAACTTCAATCAACTTTTTAATTGGGAACATTTTGGTGATATTTTTTTTCTGTGTGGAATCTGAAACCACTTAGTGATAAGAGAGGGTTCACCACATTGGTATTACAAAGGACTAAATAGTCTAAGTGAGCTTAAAATATCCGGCTGCCACTATAGCTAACATAAGATCCGTAAGCCTTTTGATGATATACAGAAAAAAATATCACCAAAATATTTCCAATTAAAAAGTTAATTGAAGTTGAAAATTTTTTCAATTAATAAATTAATTGATACAATTAACTTTTTAATCATGATAGAAACATTAAGTTAATTAAGTCAATGATTGAAAATTTTAAAATTTGTAATTAAAAAATTAATTGATACAATTAACTTTTTAATCAAATTCGGAAGACTAATTCAGTTAAAAAAAGTGCTGATTTGTTTTAAATTTTTAATTAAAAATGCATTTCAAACAATCATTTGTTAATCCAAATAAAAACTCTAAGTCAATTCAGAAAGTAATTAAAAATAGTTTCCTTTTTTAATTAATAAATTAATTGAGTTTTGCAATCAACATCAATTAAATTTTTAATTGGATCAATTAAAAAATTAATTGAAATTTGCTGAAAAATATCAATTAATTTTTTAATCAAGCATTTTTTTTATGCCCAATTAAAACTGTGATTGATACTATCATTTTCGTGATTGAAGACTTTTCAATTAAAAAATTAATTGGATCAATTAATTTGGTGATTGAATCAGAAAAAAATTTTTTTGTGTGTATACGCCATGAAACACTGAGTTAGTACCCTCAGGGTACTCGTAAAAGTGAACGACTAAAAACCACATGGCCCAGAATGAAACTGGAAAAAGTTTCAACGAGATATATTGCATCGGATGGAGTAAGATGGAGTTTCTATTGCCCAATATAGCCCAATCAAATCTGCATGGCATATACTAGTTTTGAGCGACACTACCATGGTAGTGTCGCTCAAAATATTTCTTGTTAAACTTCTCTATTGCAATAGAGAAGTTTAACAAGAAATATCGCCTGCAATACTGATATATTCAACCGACACTTAGTGAGCTTTTAGTAGTTTTGGATGTCTGGGACTGAAGCCATGATCAATTGTATTCAATTTGTGCGTGCTAGCTACTACAGCTTTTTCACAGAAAATTAAAACTTCAGTTTTATTTTCATATTATTCGCTTCGGCCTATTGTGTATGAAAAATGGTAATAGGCCATGTAAAGACAGCGCATGTTGCCTTGTTAAATGTTAGATACTCATACTTCAAGCATGTCAACAAATTGAGCTGTCAAAAAAGAATATTTGTGTTTTGGCTGGATTATGTCAGGAGTTTTTTTCCCCTTCAAAAAGTTATCCATTAATGTTGTATGAATACCACCACAAATGTTTTACAAAAGGGGTACAATACATTTCAAACGATTCAAAATATGGATAGATTTGGGAACACGCAAACATTCGCGTGAGTTATGAGCCAAGAACTTTGCCAACCTGTATGGGCACACATACGTAAGAACATAGAACGTAGAGGTTTGGCGTTATTTTGGCGAGGGAGTGAATTCAAGCTAAATTCGAGTGTTATATTTTGTTTCCTATAGGAATGCCTATTTGGGGTAGCTGGACAATTTCTTTATACTAGAATTGGTGCAAGGTTTATGTTAAAGAAGAAACCGAGCAACTATTATACGTACTGTGTAAGTTCTATAAAAAAGGCTATTTCAATAATTTTATTTTGTGAAATTATACTGCTTCTATTTTAATATTAGCTTCCCTTGTCAGAAGCACGCTTATAAGACATGGCCCTGGAAATTAAATTATTGGTACTATACTCAACCATATTTCATTTATTTTCAATGTCATATAATCTGTCCCAAAGAAATATTTAGAGCTTCTTGTATTCTTCTAGCCAGCTAGAGCAAAATGATATTTTTGAATGGGGAATATGGTTGCCGCAAAAATGTAATTTTCTCGTCAAACATAAAATTGTGGTCGGAACCGATTCAAAAGGTCCGAGGAAATAACATGGTATGGACAAACATGTTACATGTTCATTGCCCAAAAATATTATTTTGCTCTAGGAGGTGGTCATATTCCTTCTCTGAGTGCAGGACTTCACTATTGTCTTGTTCCCCGATAATATTCGGCATTTATTTTGACCACATGAATACTAACGGAGAGTCACGGCAGCCCACTACATTACCATCGGCGGTGCTTGAGTTCTAGTGGACAATCGAAGTAGAAAATTTAGAGCTGCCTTTTTTACAGGTGAACCCCATCATTTTGGTTCTTCACAAACTGCTCAATTTGGAATGGCTTGTCTTTGTAGAAAACCAATTTCGGCAGCTGATCACTTTCGCAAACATCAATTAAGTTTTTAATTGAATGAATTAAAAAATTAATTGAAAATTGCTATGAATTTGCTGTGATATGAAATCAATTAAGCTTTTAATAAAGTATGTTTTTATGTCCACACCCTCAAAAAATCGCTTCTCTTTCCTTAAGAACATTGTGCTCATTCCCTCTCATAATTTTCACTCCCACGAAATTTTTTAGTTCTTGGCATCATTTTCTGTAATACAAATAATGAAGAAATTATTAAATTTTTTAAAGTTTACTTTTCGCCTGGACGGAGAATCGAACCGAGGACCATACAGTTTGTAAGCCAACACACTATCCACTGGGCTACGTAGCTGTTATAGTCAGCAGTAGACAATTATCATTATAAGTTACATTTATATAGCGTAGTTTGGAGCGCCCACGAGCCCATGCAAACATAACATTATTTAACACAAACATACATTTGTTGGCCACGTGGAGCAGTGGTTAGTATGTCTGCCTTGCATGCAAAGGGTCGTGGGTTCAATCCCTGCTCCAACCGAACACCAATTTTTTTTTTATTTACACATTTATATTTATACTATGTTAAATAAATTTTTTATTAAAGATTTACCTCTTGGGCTTCTTATTAATAAAGAGAAACTAAACTTTGTTTTTAAACATTTTGCTGTTTAACTGTTCACTATTTCCTCCTTTTTTTATTTTACTGTCCCAACTCTAAAAAGAGTATAGTTTTTATGAAGATTCCTTTGTAATTTATGTATATTTTCCACCGTTTTTTTAATTTTCTTTGCCTGAATATTTTGACTTATTCCTCGTATGTTCCAATTTCTTTTAACGAACCAATAACAAAAATTGTGCCCATAATGCCAAAATGATAAACAAAACACATGTCCACACATACATAAAATGATGCTCTCAAGGCGAAAACACATGCTTTTTTTTCATATGTCTATTCCCCTTGTTCCGAATGTCTATTCTCTTTACTCCAAATACTCATTCTAATATTCAAATTAAATAATATTTAGACTTAAGCATATCAAATTTTTGGCCTTATCATAAAACAGTTTTCCGAAACAACATACAAGCGGTTTCACAGGAATTGCCCTCTTTTGATTCTCTTGCTGTGTTATCTTTCGTCAACCCTCCTGATTTCAATCTCTATTTCTTTCTCTATACTCTCTCTCTGTCACTCTCTGAATAAAATATCACAACATATATAAGTTTACTCGAAATTTGTAAATTTATATATGTTTACATTCACACATATTATTTTTATGAAACATTCATGCCCCAAACATTTAGTGTTAGTTTAGGAACATTACATGTGTGCACTTAAATATATTGTGTTTACAAATTGTGCCCGAAACACTTTTTGTTTATATCGGAACATATAAAAAACATATTTTTTTTAACAGTGCAATTAAAACTATTGGATTATTTTTTTTAGTTTCTTGGACTATTTTTTATTTTCTTCGCTGTCTCGCGTGCATCTGATCAATCAATTTTTTGTCCCGATATATCGAGACTCGCATTCATATTCATGTCCTTTGGATTTTCAGTACCACCACACAATAGTTATTGCGAATATTATGATTATGAAAATTACGATGAGAATGTATTACATACTCATATTATTTCAACTGACTTTTCCCTTAGTCTTTTGACGTCCGATGTTGACATCCAATTGAACATTTTAATGCTGTGCATAATTTTTATTCATTCTGCTTTTCGTAAAAGGAGAAGAAATTTTTTGCGAGGAATCGCAATAATTGGCTTAAATCCCCTAGTGTACGCTACAGTAAATCATTATCTGATCTGACACATAGGGCCTTTTTGGCTGGAAAACAGCCAAAATTAACCCCATAAGAAAGAAATCGGACAATGTTCGCTCAGACTGTTACAGACCCATATCGCTTTTACCAATTTTGTCGAAAATTACGGAATTGCGTTCTTGAAGGTGCAACTCAAAAAACATTAAGAACAGCAGAATTTACTCACCGCGCGGATGATATCCAACTACGTTTCATAGGAGATGTGCAACATACTGATGTCCTTCAGACTAAAATGAACTTTGTCATGAAATCCCTATTCGATTGGATGAATCCTAATCATTTTTTCATAAACGGAAGCACTAATATACCCCCATAGGATGGGGGTATATTAACTTTGTCATTCCGTTTGTAACACATCGAAATATTGCTCTAAGACCCCATAAAGTATATATATTCTGGGTCGGGGTGAAATTCTGAGTCGATCTGAGCATGTCCGTCCGTCTGTTGAAATCACGCTAACTTCCGAACGCAACAAGCTATCGACTTGAAACTTGGCACAAGTAGTTGTTATTGATATAGGTCGGATGGTATTGCAAATGGGCCATATCGGTCCACTTTTACGTATAGCCCCCATATAAACGGACCCTTAAATTTGGCTTGCGATTGCACTTTTACGTATAGCCCCCATATAAACGGACCCTCAAATGTGGCTTGCGATTGCTCTAAGAGAAGCAAATTTCATCCGATCCGGCTGAAATTTGGTACATGGTGTTAGTATATGGTCTCTAACAACCATGCAAAAATTGGTCCATATCGGTCCACTTTTACGTATAGCCCCCATATTAACGGACCCCCAAATTTGGCTTGCGATTGCTCTAAGGGAAGCAAATTTCATCCGATCCGGCTGAAATTTGGTACATGGTGTTAGTATATGGTCTCTAACAACCATGCAAAAATTGGTCCATATCGGTCCATAATTACATATAGCCCCCATATAAACCGATCCCCCGATTTGGCTTGCGGAGCCTCTAAGAGAACCAAATTCATCCGATCCGGTTGAAATTTGGTACGTGGTGTTAGAGTATGGTCTCTAACAACCATGCAAGAATTGGTCCATATCGGTCCATAATTATATATAGCCCCCATATAAATCGATCCCCAGATTTGTCCTCCGGAGCCTCTTGGAAGAGCAAAAATCCTCCGATCCGGTTGAAATTTGCAACGTGGTGTTAGTATAAGACCGCTAACAACCATGCCAAAATTGGTCCATATCGGTCTGTAGTTATATATAGCCGATCCCCAATCACACAAAAATTGGTCCATATCGGTTCATAATCATGGTTGCCACTCGAGCCAAATATAATCTACCAAAATTTTATTTTTATAGAAAACATTGTCAAAATGTTATTTCTATAGAAAATTTTGTCAAAATTTTATTTCTATAGAAAATGTTGTTAAAATTTTATTTCAATAGAAAATTTTGACAAAATTTTATTTCTATAGAAAATTTTGTCAAAACTTTATTTCTATAGAAAGTTTTGTCAAAATTTTATTTCTATAGAAATTTTTTCCAAATTTTATTTCAATAGAAAATTTTGACAAAATTTTATTTCTATAGAAAATTTTGTCAAAATTTTACTTCTATAGAAAATGTCAAAATTTTATTTCTATAGAAACTTTAAACTTAATTACGTATTTAATCGGCCTTTTTTAGTTTAATATATAGCACGTATGGACTATGTGGTATATATTACGGTGTTGGCAAGTTTTAAGATACCTTGCCATCGGCTTCAGTAGAAGTTTCTACGCAATCCATGGTGGAGGGTACATAAGCTTCGGCCTGGCCCAACTTACGGCCGTATATACTTGATAAGATTTAATTTTACCTTACTAGGTGAAGGAGAAGTTGATACATCTATTAGTTATGCCCCACTTACTTTATTGTATTAAGGTTTATAGCAGTACAACGGGAGAGAACTTGAGAAAGGTAAAACTAACAGTGAATAGAGTACAGCAATCCCTCGATTTACGTCGCCTCGGTTTACGTTGCTTCCATTTACGTCGTCTAATTTTTTGTCCCATCCAACTTCAATTATTCGATTTACGTCGTCGATTTTTTTGGAAACTTTATCAGAAACTCCCTCCATAAGTGAAATAAGTACCAAATTCTTACCGAAAGTTCATCAAATTCTGATTGATATTGCATATATAACGTAATTGTCAAAGTGGCTATGTTTTTTTTATACCTATACAACATAACGCTTTTTCATTTGTTTATGAACTTAATTTTCAAACCCTGATATTTTTGAATAATGAATTCCCGTGTAAAAATTGGAGAATCGAATTAGATATGCCTAGAACTTAAAATTGGTCACGTTATAATTCTAAGCAGATTTATCCAGATATGATGAGACTGAATAAGATATATTTATATATAATCCCACATACGACAAGATCTACCATCAGATCCAATTATATATATATATATATATATATATATATATATATATATATATATATATATATATATATATATATATATATATATATATATATATATATATATATATATATATATATATATATATATATATATATATATATATATATATATATATATATATATATATATATATATATATATATATATATATATATATATATATATATATATATATATACATATATATATATATATATATATATATATATATATATATATATATATATATATATATATATATATATATATATATATATATATATATATATATATATATATATATATATATATATATATATATATATATAAGCCATTAGATCTAGGCGTTGTTATTTTTTGGTTTATTTGGTATTTGCTTTATGTATATATATTTATTTATTTATTATTATTATTATTATTATTTTTTTTTTTTTTTGAATAAAAGACTGAATTACCTTTATTTTTGAAGTAAATCAAGGGATTACTGTAATACGTTATCCATATTCGCTTGGACGTTTTGATCATGTCTCGGGCTATGTTAGACGCTTTTTAGGATGTTCCTTCTCGAAATTTGTTGATTTCAGATCGCTGTTGTTATTTTACAAAATTTTTAAGACACTAACTCCTCATTTTCTCGCCAACCTGTTTGCTTTTGGACGCTCTCGTCGCAATCAATTAATTATTCCAACTGCTAGTCGATACATGAATAAATCCTTTCATGTGAAAATTGGTAGACTGTATAATAGTCTTCCGAATACGTTGAAGCATTTTGAGCTATCATACACACCTACCGAAAGACCCTTCTTCAATATTTTAGATCAGCTTAATGATAAAGATAATTGACTTAAAGATAATTCAAACATTGTTTAATGAGTAGTCTCCTGACTCACGAATAAAAAAATGTATTTTAATTTCAATGAGATCCAAGAATATTATCAAATTTCAACAGCGTTGTCAATTTAGCTATTTTCCCGCTATATTTGGCTTTTTTTGAAGTCGTTTAGCGGGAAAAAAATGTATTTAACTTTTTTTCCTGGGTTTTTTCATGACCCTTTTAGCTTTTTTAGCTTTTTTCGACTTGTTTCTATTGAAATAGGAACAAAACGGCGTTTTTATCTAATCCTTCTTCCAGAATAAGGGTTTCCACACATTTCAAAGCTCAATTCAAACATTAACAATGATTTCAGCCATTATGTGGCGCATTTTGGCAACAAATACACCTTGTTGCAAAGTTTTTGACTCAAGTTATTATGTTATTACTAAGTTAAAAAATTAGATGTGAATTGCTTTGTACACTGAATAAATATTGCCGTGATTTGCTCTTATATAAAGTTTTTTCCTTGTGCAATCGTTAAGTGAAAGAAAATTGTGTTGAACTAAGGTCAATTCTGAAAAATTCTTCAAAATTAATGAAGTCGTCAGTAAATTTGTGGAATTTTCGTATTCAGACCACAAAGCAAAAAAAAAAGGAAAAAAAAGAAGATCTTTTTCAATACTTTATTTTATAGATGTTTTTTACTTAATAAACAGAATAATTTCTACTTGAAAACGTTAGCACGTTTTTAAAGGACTTTGATAGTTCACGAAGAAAAAACTGAAAAAACGATTAAATTAAAATTTGACTCGGAATTAATACCAAAATCATTAGTGTAACGACAAAATCTTTGGAACAGAGCATACTTTTTTTCAGTGTATGCAAGAAAAGATGAAGGAAATAAAGTTTTGAATTTGGTATTATTTTTTAACATCAAAAAGTATCGTATTGATAGGATCAAAACATTATTATAAAAGCGATAAAAAATCTGCAGATTGTGAATGGAATGGAATAAAATTTACGAAAATTATGCAATAATAGGAGTGTTTGCATAATTTTCCAATAAGAGTTATTCAGTATAAAATTGCAAGACAGTAAAAATGGGTTTAACTCTCTTGGGTAAAATTAGAAAACGTTCTCGTTTATCATTAATTCACCGATTTTAAACCAATTAAAAAGAAACATATTGATATTTTCTAATACACTTCTATGACATTGTGCAATATACATTGGATTTGTCGATGGTTAAAACCAGCTGATAATTGTGTGCTACCTCCTGCAAGTTTTTACTGGGAAAAAAATGTTCTTTTTGGTGTACCATAACGAAGGACTTCCAGTGTAATGTTCCAGTTAACCGATCTTCCTAGAAGATCGAGGATCGAATTGGAAAAGGACTAGAAGACAACTTTCGGGAGTCATTAATGTGGGGTGGTTTCTTGTTCACCGTCTCCCGATTTCATACCCGAACATCCATAATTAAAATTTTTAAAGACTCCCTGTAATTTAGTAAATCCAAATATTACATAAAATAAAGAAGAAAAAAAAACTGATACTTCATTCTCAATATGATGTTTTTGAAACCACATTATTTTCTTGTATCATTGACGAAATAAAAAGAAACTATCAGCTCTTCGTAACGCCATGTAGCCCCCAGATGGAATGGAGCCTGCGTCTCTGTACTCTCCCTACCATGATTTTAGCGACGCGGTGCATTTGAGTTAAAATCCCTATATTAATCTTTACATAATTTCCCTCACATCCAGCAAGAAAACACTTTCAAATTTACCAATTCATGATTAAATCCAATGATGTTATTTTATTTTAATAATAATTAAAAGAAAATTGACAGGCTCATATTATCTACCAATAAAAAAAATCATACTAGCCTACTTGCCATTATAGATAATAATTCGAAAACCGTATAGAAATTTATATAAGCAAGATAAGTCATTAACAAAAAAACTGTTACACCATTATTTGTATGGACTTCACAATACCGATTCTAGAATAGTAGGGTTCTTAGAAATTAAAGAAATTAAATCATAATGTAGATCAAAACAAAATATAGTTGAAATCAAAAACAATGGAAGATGAAGATGGGAAAATGGCAGCAGAGGGTATCAAACCATTGACGGCGTTCGATGCAAACGTGTCGTTTATGATTTTCTGTTCCACAAATTAAACTAAGAATAAAAAGAAATTTATATCAGGGAATGACGTAGAACAATCGGTCAAGAGTTTCTCATTATTATTTACACAAAATTTAACATCATTTGTGAGTTTTTAACAAAAAATATTGCAAATTAAAAATGAACGAACGTGTATGTATCGAACACCGTAAATGCAACTTTTGGTATGACGTCGCCCATTTTCCCGTCTTCATCTTCCATTGTTTTTGGTTGAAATCAATAAACGAAAAATAATATGTAAACAAAGAATAGTAAAATTTTATTCATTTTGATCTACCATTCTTTCTTACTGCGTTTTTTCTTTATGATGTAATAAACAAAAAAATCTTCTGTCTCATAAACAATTGGACTCACCAAATTTACTCTCCCAACGATGAATGACGAGGCCTCCTCATGATGTTGGATCTCTTTTCTTACTATAGTTGCTTATTCATGCTAAATTATGAATAATTATTGGTGATTGGAAAAATGACTTATTCAAGTAATTTAAAATTAATATTTTAGTATTGAAACTTTGTTTGCAACAATTTAAATATAAAAATATTTTAAATTAAATTAAATTTAAGTTTAAGTTTAACGAAATAATAAATAATTTAAAGAAAAAATCGAAACAAGAACACCCTTTGCTTCACATCGAACTTTGAATTATTTTCTCAATTTTAAATAGTATAAGCTTCATATTTTGATTTTTTTCAATAGAAGAATTAGGCTATTTCGAGATCAGGTATTGGCTGGTAATCATCTGTAGTCAAACAAATGGACTTTTGGATCAATAAAAATTACAACATCTCATGTCCTATAAAATTTGGTAATTATGGACGGGTTCCCAGAAGACGTACTGAAGCAAATGTTTGTCAGCTAAAATTTAGGGAAAATGGACATCGAAGTATTTCGGTAGAATTCCATTCAGGACGGCTGGGCTTATTTTATGAATGTGACATCAAAGCCAATGGCAATGGAAAATTCCGTCTTGCCTCAAATCAGGATAATTCTTGTATGGGCGGTAGCCCCACATGCGCAGGAAAATTTTTGTCAATGAACAGAAAATTAATATGACATGTTCTTGCTAAATCGAGAAATCTGTCTGTCCTTACCTCGTGGAATTTATTCCAAACTTTACAAAGAAATTAGTAAAATTTGTTTGTCGGGGACTCCAAAGAGTCCAAGCCCACGTCCCGCACCCTCACAAAAAATCGCTTCTGTAACATATACTCCCAAACATATTTTGCTTCAAGCATATACATTTTTGGGTATTGCCCAAACATTTATATGTTTGATCTCTTCCCAATATATAATATGTTTGAAAGCATATTGGTCTAAACAATATATGTTTGGGTAGTCTAAGTTCCAAACATTTTGTATTTTTGCATCCAAATTCAATAATGTTGTCTTCCAAAAAACAATATGTTATTATGTGAACATATAATATGTTTGGAAGCATTTTGCACCCAAAAATATTATATGCTTAAAAAAAATTCTCCCAAACAATATTGTGCTCAAAATTTTATTTATTTATTTATATATTTACAATCATAATGAATTACGAAAATAAACAGGTAATATATGTGCTAACAACATAGGTTTTCGACCTGAATGCTCAAAATTTTGTTTCTGCCCAATTGTATATTCCCCACATCTTTCTCACTTCCACGAGATTTTTTAGTTCTTAGCACCTTTTTCTGTAATACAAACATTGTAGAAGAAATTATTCAATTTTATGATTTTTTTATTTTAATTTTACATTTTGCCGGACGGGGATTCGAACTGCGGACCACACAGTTTATAAGGATCAAAGAAGTAGCTGATCAATTGCCCAAGGAAAAATAAAATGTTAATTTTGTAATAACAAGCAACAACCACCAACTTAATTCAATATCGCTCCCTGTTAAATAGCGCTCCAAGCTACTAGACACATATATGTTTATAGGCTATTTCTAAATTAATATATGTTTGCATCCAAGCATATTATATTTACAAACATTTTATGTCCCAAACATAATATGTTCTAACATATTAACATATATGTCCCAAACATGTTATGCTAGTTTATGAACATTATATGCTTGCACTCAAAAATATTGTGTTTAAAAATTTGTGTTCCAAACATATAATGTTTATAGCCAAACATATGAAAAACAGTCTTTTTCATCCGTGCGAAGGACTTCAAATATAAATATTAATTTCCGGGAATTTTTTGTCATACATCGATCGAGTCTGTTTTCTAGCCCGAAATACTCAAATATCGACTTTTTAATTATTAATTTTATTATTCCGTAAATGTTCTCATACGAAATGCGAAAAATTTACACGGATGACTTGAAAAAATCAAGTTTTATTCCACTTGGAGTTATTTAGCTTTGGCTATTCTTTTTCAGTTTAGCGGGAACTATTAACTTCTCGAGATATGGATTAAGAAGAGTTTTACAAAGGTGACAAAGTATATAGCAAGACTCCCGTCTGCACAAGCTGTGTTTAATGTGTAATCGGAGTCTAAATTTATCGAAATCACTGAGATGTCGATAATGCGGTTCCATAAATGAGATCTGTAACCGGTCAATATGCATAACTGTTAGAAAAATATGTTTTTCATATGTTCCGATATAAACAAAATGTGTTTCGGGCACAATTTTTAAATACAATATATTAAAGTGCAACATGTAATGTTCCTAAACTAACACTAAATGTTTGGAACACATAAAGGGTGATACGGTCAAAATTTGGTCAATATAAACTTGACGTATTTCTTTTAATTTTGCATTTAAAAAACCTGAACGCCCCTCATTTTGAAGGTGTGTGTGTAGAATGTTGCTCCTATTTTGATTTTGGAATTCACTCTTCAGTTGTCAAAATGCCGTCCAAGCAAGAAGAGCAGCGTATCAAAATTTTGCTCACGCATCGCGAAAATCCGAGCTACTCGCACGCAAAACTGGCAAAATCGCTAAAAGTTGCCAAATCAACCGTTACAAGACTACAAGCAGCTTCCGAGACAGGAGTTTTGTGCGCAAAAGGAAGGGGAAAGGTAGCAGATATTTTCAAGCACATAAAATTGTCAAAGTTCGCAAAGAAATACCTGGTTTGGGAAGCCATCTGTACCTGTGGCTTGAAAAGCAGCATTTTCATAGCTTCCGGGACTGTCAACCAATAAATTTACGTGAAAGAGTGTTTGAATAAACGTCTGCTGCCTTTCCTGAAGAAACACGGTTGTTCCGTACTGTTTTGGCCGGATTTGGCATCTTCCCATTACGGTAAAAAGGCCATGGAGTGGTATGCCGCCAACAACGTGCAGGTGGTTCCCAAGGACAAGAACCCTCCCAACACGCCAGAGCTCCGCCCAATTGAGAAATACTGGGCTATTGTCAAGCGGAACTTAAGAAGACCAAAAAAACTGCTAAGGACGAGCAGCAGTTCAAGGCAAACTGGCTTTCTGCGGCGAAGAAGGTGGACAAGGTGGCTGTACAAAATCTGATGGTTAGGTTAGGTTAGGTTAAAGTGGCAGCCCGATTAAATTTCAGGCTCACTTAGACTATTCAGTCCATTGTGATACCACATTTAACTAAAAGTACCTATTATATATGGGCACTTGTAGTTTTAACCGCTGAACCTTCTCGATTATTTTCTTCTGTTGAACCAACCAGATTGTTCCAAAAACATTAGTGGACTGCTTAAGTTAACGTTTTCCAGGTCAGCCAGTAATCTAAAGCTATATGCTCCTAAAATTCGCTTACGCCTTACACAAAAAGCAGGACACTCACACAAGAGGTGTTTAATTGATTCCTTTTCCTCCACGTCATGACAGCTTATACAATAGTCATTATACTTCGCACCTATAGTTTTTGCAAATTCGCCTATCAGGCAGCGACCCGTTATAGCAGATATTAGGAGTGCTATCTGACGCCTTGAGAACACTAGCATATCTAGTGTGCGGTTTAAGTTTAAATGGGGCCATATTTGCTTGGTGTCTTTCAACCCTTGCAATTTTCCCATCGAATATTGGCCATCATAAAAATCTGACAAAATCTGATGGCAGGTGTCAAGCATGAGGCCCGGCAATTCGGATTTGGAAAAGCGAAAGCCTAACTGAATATTTTTCCTGAATTTTATACTAATTGAACTTGAAAAAGAAATTTAATTTGATTTTTTAAATAAACGATTTCACCGATTTACACGCGTTTTCCCTTGACCAAATTTTGACCCTATCACCCTTTATGTTAATATGTTAGAATATATTATGTTTGGGGCATGAATGTTTCATAAAAATAATATGTGTGAATGTAAACATATATAAATTAAAAAATTTCGATTAAACATATATATGTGATATGCTTAAGTCTAAATATTATTTAATTTGAATATTACTCCGAATAGTAAAGAGAATAGACATTCGGAACCAAGAGAATAGACATTTGGAAAAAAACAGCATGAGTTTTCGCCTTGTGAGCAGAATTTTATGTATGTGTGGACAAGTGTTTTGTTTATCATTTTGGCATTATGGGCACAATTTTTTTACCGCCCGTAAAGGTAAAAATGAAATTAAGTACAACACACGATAAGTTTTAAAGGCATTTAAAATGGTGTTAAATGCTAGTAAAAAAACGGTTCACGCATAAATAAATTTTCTTCTTTTGTTACAGTTTTTGAATTTCTTCCAAAATTTCAAACTTTTTTACCAAAAACTGTTTTTTGTTATAAAATTGTTATTTTTGCAGTTTCACTATAAAAATTTAATATTAAATATAAATTTAAAAAAAAAATTGGTTCGGTCGGTGCAGGAATTGAACCCACGACCCTTTGCTTGCACGGCAGACATGCTAATCACTGCTCCACGTGGCCAACAAATGTATGTTTGTTTCTGTTAAATAATGTTATGTCTGCATGGGCTCGTGGGCGCTGCAAACTATGCTATATAAATGTAACTTATCACGATAATTGTCTACTGGTGACTATAACAGCTACGTAGCCCAGAGTTGGTTTACAAATTGTATGGTCCTCGGTTCGATTCTCCGTCCAGGCGAAAGGTAAAAATTAAAAAAATTTATAAAATTGAATAATTTCTTCAACATTATTCCACGCGAGTGGAATTTCACACACTCTCAAACACATTCACGAAGAAATATTTGTACTCACGCACGCCATGTGGTAGGAATTCACGCCAGTTCACGAAATAAAAAGTCGTAAACGCGCACGCTCACGCATGAACAACGTTTATGCCTCACGCTTTAGCACGATTCACGACAATTTTCGTAATTCATGACAAATCTCGTGATTCACGAATATATTCGGAACACGACAATTTTCGTGGCTCAATAAAATTCTCGTAATTCACGAAATTTCTCGTGAATCACGCTATTGAAGTCTTAAGCGTGATTAAATAAGTAAAGGTCATTAAAATCGGTAAGCTTGAATTTAATCGTCAACGTGAATTTGTTCGTGATTGTGACTTTTTGTGTCTCTGTTTTATCGTGAGTGTGAATTTTATCGTGAACGTGAATTTTGTCTTGACCGAGAGATGGATCTTGAGCGTGAGTTGGATCGTGAAAGTGAATTTTTATCGAGAGCGTGATTTCGGAGAAATTTTACTCGCTCACAATCAAGAACACAATTTGAGTTTTACTTACGCGCCACAACACATTTTTGTTTAGTCTCGTTCACGCACATTCACGAGATTTCATTTAATTTTCATTTACAGCCTCGCGTGAATCACGTGTGATTCACGAAAATGTTTTTTTTTTTTTTTTTTTTTTTTAAACCCATGTAAATTTAATTGGCGGTGTAAAAAACAAAAGTATAGTCAAGCGCCAATATTCGTGCTAATCCACTAGTATGTTGCCAAGAAGGTCGATATCTATGGCTTCCTCCCTTTTTACGATTCCTTCCAAATTCGCACCACCTCTTTTTAAATTCGCACATATTTTATTCTTGAGGTACGTGCGTATTAATGAAAAAATTTTGCTAATTGACAACCAAATTAGCTAATTTTTCATTCAACTTGAAGAAAACACTTGTACACGCAGAGATGGAATATGATCACCTCAAACATGTTTCAAGAGCAAAATGTTATTTTTGCATGGTGACCATGTAACATGTTTGTCACTAAAATGTTATTTTCTCGTCAAATATAACCTGCTTGCCGAAATCAGATACATGATTTCCGAGAAAGTAATATGGTTGCGAAAACCATGTTACATGGTCATCACCCAAAAATAACATTTTGCTCATAAAACCTGTTTGAGGTGATCATATTCCTTCTCTGGGTGTAGTTTTCGACACCATTACAGTTTTATGAACAAAAACAAAAACAACGCTGACAGTGAGTCTAAAACCACAAAAAGTTGCCCACAGGCAACTTTAGGGTCGAAAGGGTTAACAAGTGAAAAAACTTAATTATGTCTGATACATTTTCTTGAATTTGTCGAAAAATATTTACTTATTTTAATGACATGGCGTGATGCCAGCGTTGGCAATACTGTCTAGTTAACATTTTCTAAAAATGTTCAAAATTTTCTAAAATCAACCGAAAGTTTTCTTCCTGGTGCACTGTTTTTTAAGTGCATGTATTTTGTCTTTGTAAAAATTATTTTCGAGCGGAGAAAATATATGTTGGCAATAAGCATTTAAATGGTTCTCAAATGCCGCAAACATGTTCTATTATTTGCACTGAAAAAACAGTGAACCCTTTTCCATTGCAAAATTAACTAAACTGTAATAATATTGACCATGATTTAGTCCTTAAGATTGTCTAGTTTAAAATTCTCTTAAATTTTAGTTCATCTATGGCATTGTACTTTGGACTTTACTTTCTTGTTATGTTTAAGTTTTTCACGAATCTGAAGTACTCCATTTACTCACCATTTCAATTCTTTACAAATTATGCACTGACTATTAAAAAAAGAAAGAAATTGACCATTTAAAATTCGCTGCATGGGAAAAGGAAAGCTACATAGAATTGTCACATAAAGTGTGACCTTTTGATAAACGTAATTATTTTCGCAAGTTTTCAAATTACTTATTTTATTGTCAATTTCATTGGCCCCTAATGGGCAGTGAATACAGCAATAACATTTTCTTTGCAGAATTTATTAAATTTAATTACTTGAATGCTATCTTGCTGAATTTCGCAACAGATTAGGTAGGTGAGAATTTCATAGAATGGTCATGATGTTAATACCACCCTCTCTATAATGGCCTTAGGAAATCTTTCAAAACAAATAAAGAGCAAAATCCACTGTGCATACAAAAACATACAACCGAATATTGTTACAGATGTATTCAGTCGAAATGTAAATAAACTAAACAATTTACCCAAATGTACCACTTAATGTAAATAATTAATATAAAAATAAATATTTGTAATTCTTCCAATGAGCTGGAATTATTAAAAATAATAATTAAGAACAATCTAATTTGATTATGAATAAATGAAATAACTTCCAACCGCCGCCTTGTTCACTTGCCAATTCATTCATACACATTCAGCTGAGCAATGAAATAGTAGGGGAAGGATAAATATAAAAGTGATTAAAATTCCAAATGGCTTAACTGACATTAACAGGGATTCGAATATGTGAACTAAACCACTATTATGATGGCAGGTGTAGTTCGTATAAAAGGAAACTCTTCTTTCAGTGTGTTTGTTTTTCCTAAACCGAATAAGAGCTAACGCACATTAAAAAATTTTGTCCCAAAAAACCTTATAAACTCAAATTCAAACTCAAGAAAGTATCGATGATAAGGATGATAACATACTATTGAAGATTTTATTCAGATATTTGAATAAAAGTTTAGCCCAATTCTACAGAATTTCATTAATACAAAATACCCATTTACAAGACAAATAACCTAATTCTAAGGAAAATACTACTTCGTTGTAAAGTAAAAAATACCCATTTTCAAGACAAATCACCTAATTCTAAGGAAAAACGACATTTAGAAATGAAATAGGAAGCAAAACTTGCATTCTTTCTTTAAAGGCAGAAATCCTTGTGCGCAAGAGATTAGTTTTTCCACTGGAATATCTCGAATTGTCATATTTTTATGTTTTTCATATTGTATGCCAAATTTGGTACTTCAAAACTTTAGCAATGCACTAAGGAGCCACCGTGGTGCAATGGTTAGCATGCCCGCCTTGAATGCACAAGGTCGTGGGTTCGATTCCTGCTTCGGCCGAACACCAAAAAGTTTTTCAGCGGTGGATTATCCCACCTCAGTAATGCTGGTGACATTTCACTGCAATGTGGAACGCCGCTCGGACTCGGCAATAAAAAGGAGGTCCCTTGTCATAGAGCATAACATGGAATCGGGCAGCACTCAGTGATAAGAGAGAAGTTCACCAATGTGGTATCACAATGGACTGAATAGTCTAAGTGAGCCTGATACATCGGGCTGCCACCTAACCTAACCTAAGTACAAAATTCTTCATTAGTAAATTGTTCATGTTTTGAATTTATTTACGGCGATCTATGTACACCTAGACCTCGATTTGCGTCGTTTCGTTTTGCGTTTTTTCGAAGATGCGTCGCTGCTGAATTAGTACTAGTTTTCACTTTGCGTCGTTAGAGTATCAAAGTTGCGTTGTTTGGTTTTTTATACATATTTTTCGCAAAAGTGGCAATCCTTTTGTTTTCATCTGCGTCATGCTATCAAACTCGGGATTTCTCCTTCTTTTTAAAACACGACTCATTTTTAATACATACACACTTTGTTTTGCTTATTTTAGTTCATTTCAGTTTCTTTTACTCTCAATGAAAGTGTTGTTTTAGCGTTTCAATAATACATTTTTATAAAGTTTTCGGGTTGATAGAAAAAGGTAAATAATTTTTAAATTAAATCATTGAGGGAGTTATATCTTTGTTTTTTATTCTATATCCAAGTGTAAATTTAGCTAAATGGGTAGAAAGGGCGCTGCTGGTAAAATTCATAAAAATAACAAAAAATCTATCAGCTTGGAGACAAAACTAGATATTTTGCGTCGATTTGATAAAGGAGAGAAGGCTGTAGATAGAGCAAATGCTGTTGGTATAGCTGCAACAACTGTCAGAACCATTAGAGATCGCGATGGAGATAAAATAAGAGATGCTGCAAAATCTGCGACGCCATTAGATGCCAAAACGATGTCCCGATCAAGGAGTGCTTTGATGAATGGTGTCTTGCATGAATGGTGTTTGGCGCAAAATATGGCCTGAATGTGTTCACAGAACTTGCGCGGTAGAAGTTGATAGTACAACAGCTGTTCGCCATGAATTTTTTGATTTAGCTAGAGAATCTAATTTTGAAGGTATGGAGGAGAGTGATATAAATGAACTGCTATTCTCGCACAACCAAGAATTGTCTAATGAAGAACTGTTGCAACTGGAACTTCAATTTGCTAATGAAGAAGGTGACAGTTATTGTTCAATAAACATCTGCAAAGAACAGAATTTGACATGAAAACAAATTTCCAAAGCGATGTGTTTGATTGATGAAGCTATGGAAATTTTTATAAAAAACGATCCTGACAGTGCCCCAGGCGGTAGCCTCTGATATCAATTACAAGGAAATGTATTTTACATTGAAAAAGAAAGCAGTTCAGAAAACATTGGACCAATTTTTTGTGACAGCGTTTAATTTTTATTTTGTTTTTGGTTATTAATTGATTTTTTTTTGTTTTAATTGAACTTATATTATTTTTGTTTTTCTTATGAATTAAATAAAAGTTTACATTTTGTTTTGTTTCTTAATTACTTTGTTCAATTTTTTTTTTTTTGAAAGAGTAGTACTTTCGCAATCCTGGAACCTATCTCCAATCTTTGCATGGTTTGCCATAGAAACTCATAATTCACTTTGCGTCGTTTCAGTTTGCGTCGTGTTTTTTTTGGAACGTATCTGCGACGCAAAGCGAGGTCTAGGTGTAGTCAGAAGAATACTGAAAACTGAAAATATAGATAGCCGATTAACGACCATTTTCTTGTAACTCCGTTAGGCTTTAATTGTGAAAACATAAATTGCAGATATTTTCTCTCCGTTAACTAAACATTTTTTCAACAGTTAAGTTCATAACTGGCATATGAATACATAGGCAGGATAACAGAGAGTTCTCAGTTGAGTTTAAGGTACTGTTCGAAACAGAAAAAGTATTTACTTTTATGAGAAAAAGTTGTCAGTTTTTAGATATAGAAAAGCTGTATATTTGTTCAACGTCGAAAAAAAATAAATTTAAAACTTACACCCAGACAAAAGTGACCCTTCTCTAAGTTAAAATGAACTCATTTTGAAGAAAGTTGAACTTCGTATAGCGCCAAAGACATTTTTATTTGTTTGGACGTTGTGATTTTCGTAGAAATTATGTAGAATGCAGTCCATATATTAGTTAACATTTTCCTATATTTATGTACCACTATACTAAAGAATGAAAAAATTTAACTGAATTGAACTCATATATCATACAAATCTTACATATTTGTGGTAAACCTTTTACTTCAAAATTAGAACTGCTTGCCTTCGTTTTTAAATACAATTTATTTATTTATATAGGCAATTTTTTCTTCAATAAAAGGCATGTTTTATTAATATATTAAATATATTTATTAAGAATCAACAGCATCGACTGGCCTTGAAATATTAGTTTATTATTCCACTATTTCCAATTTCCATGTAATGTTATCAACAGTAAAATGTATTTTATTTTCTCTTCTTGTACGTTCCACACCGAAAAAAGTAAACTGTTTTATAGGAAGAATGAATTACCACGCACGAAAATTGAACTAAATTTTACTCCACATTTTGTGATTTCCACAAAGCGTTGTTAATACCAGGAAATTTTAATGCCCTGTTGTACTTTTTAACTGCAGTTCACGAAATGACATCATCTCATAGAAGAAAAAATTAACTAAAAGTAAAGAAGAAAATCATTGGCGCCAAATCGTGACCATTTTAACCATACAATAGTTCATTCTTACTATTTTTGGGAATCGTACGAAAATTATCATTTGTTTTAGTTCATACTGAACTTATTTGTACGGTCATTGAACTTTATACTCACGTTTAGTTCATTAAATTTTTGAGACATACTTAAAAAAAGTAAGATTTCATTAAGCTGTGGAAAATTTCGATAAAAATAATAAAATTTAACTACAAGCAAATAATTTTTTTTTCGAATAAAAATAAGTTAAATTTAGCGTTAATTTAACTACGGAAATTTTTTTCTGTGCAGTTTTAATAAGTTGCTGCCTAACGAGTTTGTCCTCCTTTTACAATTTCAATTCCTATAAATATAAAAAATTATAAACCAATTTTTTCACAAAAGGTTAGCGTCATTGAATGTTACCAGAAAATTGAAGATTCCAAAATGAAGACGAGTTGCTATTCTGTTTGTGTTTTCTTTCACGAACATTGATAGACTTATTGTTTGTTATTTATGTTCAATAATTTTCAAAAAACGAAAAATTTTCTCACTAATTTAAAATAACAAATATTTAGTATTTATTATATTATTTCTTTACAATCTCTCCGTATACTATTACAACACGATTCCAACTGAAAAAAAACAACTAACGCGCAAACATATCGATTACATCGATGACAGGTATCGAGTACAGGTAGATAAAAGAAATATAGGAAATTTTCCTATATTCTAACAAATTTGTTTCCTTAAGTTTTGAAAGGATTGAATACTTCTTAGTTCGAATGAACTAAAATATTTTTCTATGCTAAGTGTTATTCGTATGTGTGATAAGCTTTCTATAATAAAGGAAGTCAGAATTATAATTGTATAAGAAATTTTACTAAATTTGAGGAAACTTGGTTTTAGTTCGTTTTTTTACGAATGTTTTGTTATCCCGCAAAGAAAACAGTATTAGTAAAATTCCCTGACTTATTCTAGTTAACGAACTATTCCTAACTGCCTTAAGTTTAGGTTTTTTTACTGAAGCAAGTAAATTTCCATTTCATATTCTAAGCTTATGATTATTGATCGACGGAAAATCCGAATATCCATTGTGGGATAAACAGAGTTTTTGTTCATCTTCTACACATAAGTATGACCGATTTTCCAAATATGGCCTTTTAATCATTTAAAAACGTGGTCGAAATTGTATGGAAATCGAATCAGATATTAAACAACTCTCATAAAAAGTTCCCAGTTTACGGCCCATCGCCACTTACAAAAAATCATTCTTTCCTTTAGACAAAAGAATGGTGTTTACGCTTGTAGAGCGTTTTAGAGGGACAAATTGTACACAATACGGTTGAAATTTGGTATGTGATATCACACTCTAATCATCATGTAAAAATTGGTCATATCGGTACTTAATTATATATATCGCCCATATAAATCGGTCCCAAGATTTTACCCCACGGGAAATTGGTGCAAATTGTCACTAAAGGGCCTATCACAGGACTGCTACCAGTGCTTCAGTTTGTCACAATTATTAACAGTTCTTATAATTCATTGATTAATTAATTTATGGTCTCTTAAAATCTTATTGGATCTAAACAATTATTGCAATATAATTGTCAGAATAACCGATATTCTAAAAGGGGGTTCCTAAATAAAAGTATCAGCAAAAGTGCACGTGAAAAATAATTCATTCCTCCCAAACGATATTTCGCTGTAAGGAAGTTTGGAAGACACATTTTGTGATAAACGTAAATTCTTTTACAGGATGAAAAAACAATTTCATAAAGACTAAACCGCTTTTATTATTTTTTTGGCCAATTGCACTTTCCCTCACATCTTTCCCACTTCCACGAGGTTTATTAGGTCTTAGCACTTTTACAGATAATACAGATAATGTAAATGAATTTATCTAAATTTATATATATATATATATATATATATATATATATATATATATATATATATATATATATATATATATATATATATATATATATATATATATATATATATATATATATATATATATATATATATATATATATATATATATATATATATATATATATATATATATATATATATATATATATATATATATATATATATATATATATATATATATATATATATATATATATATATATATATATATATATATATATATATTTTTTTTTTTTTTTTTTTTTAATTTTATCTTTCTCATTGAAGGAGAATTGATCCGCGGACCATATACTTTGTTAGACAACACACTATCCACTATGAGATACGTAGCTGTTACTGTCATCAACAGACTATTATCGCTACGAATACAGTCAATCAGATGTGTTAATGGAGCATAGATTTGGGCGCCCACGGGCCGATCTAACGAATCTTTATTTGTGGCCTTTCGTTGGCCACTTTAAAAAAATACAACTTTTGGAAACGGAAATAAGGGAATTATACATATATTCCAAAACTGTTCGGAAACATTCGAAAAGATGTCCGGCTTTACATACTATATTAAATTTATACTCGGAAAGTTCAACATGTTTCTTAATAAAGGCAGAAGGAAGAAAAGAATAAGAATAAAAATTTTGTAAAAAAATTGTTTAGTGATAAAAGTTTAAAATTTTCAATGATATTCAAAAAACTTTAAAAAAAGAATAACCTTTTCCATACACGTTTTCCGCGCGTTTTTTCTTTTTTCTTTGCGTGCAAAGTTTTAAATTGGGACTGCCGTGTTGATATACAAAGAGGTGCAGGGGATAATATAATAGGTCCACTTCACTTTTTAAAAATCTTCCAGATATATCACTCGTACTAAGTATAATGGAACTTATGAATATTTTGATGAAGTTAGAGCATTGTGCATTTTACACCCTCTAATCGAAAATCCAAATACGGATGAGCTGGTCGGCAATGCAAACGGGGGAGAAAAAGTTTGGTTTAACACTTTCTTGCCACTCAACGACTATGAATGAATTAATGTTAATTTGTGAAGGTTTTAATTAGTTAGAACATTCCTCGACGACTCAAAGTCGAATGCCAGAATAAAATAGACTTCGGCAATCAAGTGGTGGCACACTAATAATTTCGATGAAGATGTAATGATTCCATTCGGTTCAATCAAATAGATATGGTATGTATTGTGTTAACCAATGAATGAATCCATAACAGAAAAATTTACTCTCATTAATTGTATTAAAACATAAAAAAGCATAAGCAGAGTTCACACAGAAGCCGTTAAAAACTGAGCTTTAAAAAAAATTATTGGATCTTCTTTATGGGTTCGAATCGTTTTCCCATTCATACCATTTTTTGAAACGAGATTCCTTGTAAGCTCGTTTGAATCTAAAATCGAACTCGTAATCTGATATATCAGCCACATCCACAATCTTCAGTTTAAAACCAATGGTTTTTAACTGAAGATTGAAGAAGATCGGTTAACATGGTTGAAGGTAGTAATTTTACTCAAATACAGTTTAAGTAGCGCACATTAGAATTATGTCCTAATGTGTATAACTAACTCCAAAGTTCATGAAAGTTTTTTGTTTTTAGTTTTACATCCAAAGCAAAAATAATCTACATAGGTTAAGATGTTCATGTAGTATACTTCTAGGTGGAGTCTTCAAGGAAATTTCTTGTATGCGGCAGGAAACTTTCGGTTTCATTTACTTTTAAAATATAATACGTATATACTGTTGATAGTTCGGCCGGACTGAATTTTACGTATCAACTACCAAGTCCACAATCGTTCACAGTCGCCACATGTCAGAATTGATCGTAGCCAAGATTTCCAAATATGGGAAACTCTACAAAAAACGTATTGCATTGCATGTGACTTCTACTCTTTTCTCGCTTTGGTTATAAATTAACATTTCGACATGTTTCGTGCGTTCTTTGTAGTATATTATTGATGCTGAACTAACCAATTTGTGTTGATTTAACAAATTTAATGATACCTAAAATGACTCTGCGCCGTCTGGGAAGCGCTGTTATACACCCTCACAAAAAATCGCTTCTGTAACATATACTCCCAAACATATTTTGCTTCAAGCATATACATTTTTGGCTATTGGCCAAACATTTATATGTTTGATCTCTACCAATATATAATATGTTTGAAAGCATATTGGTCTAAACAATATATGTTTGGATAGTCTAAGTTCCAAACATTTTGTATTTTTGCATCCAAATTCAATAATGTTGTCTTCCAAAAAACAATATGTTATTATGTGACCATATAATATGTTTGGAAGCATTTTGCACCCAAAAATATTATATGCTTAAAAAAAATTCTCCCAAACAATATTGTGCTCAAAATTTTATTTATTTATTTATATATTTACAATCATAATGAATTATGAATATAAACAGGTAATATAGGTGCTAACAACATAGGTTTTCGACCTGAAAATTTTGTTTCTGCCCAATTGTATATTCCCCGACATCTTTCTCACTTCCACGAGATTTTTTAGTTCTTAGCACCTTTTTCTGTAATACAAACATTGTAGAAGAAATTATACAATTTTATGATTTTTTTTATTTTAATTTTACCTTTTGCCGGACGGGGATTCGAACAGCGGACCACACAGTTTGTAAGGATCAAAGAAGTAACTGATCAATTGCCCAAGGAAAAATAAAATGTTAATTTTGTAATAACAAGCAACAACCACCAACTTAATTCAATATCGCTCCCTGTTAAATAGCGCTCCAAGCTACTAAACACATATGTGTTTATAGGCTATTTCCAAATTAATATATGTTTGCATTCAAGCATATTATATTTACAAACATTTTATGTCCCAAACATAATATGTTCTAACATATTAACATATATGTCCCAAACATGTTATGCTAGTTTATGAACATTATATGCTTGCACTCAAAAATATTGTGTTTAAAAATTTGTGTTCCAAACATATAATGTTTATAGCCAAACATATGAAAAACAATCTTTTTCAACCGTGTAGACAAACGAAAAAACATAGATTACAAGAAATCTATGTTAATGTTGTGATAAACGTTGACGTCTCTTAACGTAATGTAAAAATATTAAATGAATACTAGCTCAATTTATTTTTATTTCGTAGGTAATTGCGTCTCTTAGTTTCATATGATCTCTCACCACACCCAAAGAAAAAATTAAGAACGGCGAGGACGTTTCACAACGATGTGGTGTCAAACGGTCTGTTGTGTCAATCTAACAAGTATAATATAACATTATACGTTGTCAAAACAGAAACCAGTGTTCATGATCTGAAAAAATAATGGTTACGTATTTATAATAAAACATTTAACTTTTGATGCCAAACAAGAGCTATGATACCCCAGGTTCGAATACCCCATTTTTTATACCCACCACCATAGGATGGGGGGTATATTAACTTTGTCATTCCGTTTGTAACACATCGAAATATTGCTCTAAGACCCCATAAAGTATATATATTCTGGGTCGTGGTGAAATTCTGAGTCGATCTGAGCATGTCCGTCCGTCCGTCCGTCTGTTGAAATCACGCTAACTTCCGAACGAAACAAGCTATCGACTTGAAACTTGGCACAAGTAGTTGTTATTGATGTAGGTTGGATGGTATTGCAAATGGGCCATATCGGTCCACTTTTACGTATAGCCCCCATATAAACGGACCCCCAAATTTGGTTTATGATTGCTCTAAGATAAGCAAATTTCATCCAATCCGGCTTAAATTTGGTACATGGTGTTAGTATATGGTCTCTAACAACCATGCAAAAATTGGTCCACATCGGTGCATAATTATATATAGCCCCCATATAAAACGATCCCCCGATTTGGCTTGCGAGGCCCCTAAGAGAAGCAAATTTCATCCGATCCGGCTGAAATTTGGTACATGGTGTGAGTATATGGTCTCAAACAACCATGCAAAAATTGGTCCACATCGGTCCATAATTATATATAGCCCCCATATAAAACGATCCCCCGATTTGGCTTGCGAGGCCCCTAAGAGAAGCAAATTTCATCCGATCCGGCTGAAATTTGGTACATGGTGTCAGTATATGGTCTCTAACAACCATGCAAAAATTGGTCCACATCGGTCCATAATTATATATAGCCCCCATATAAACCGATCCCCCGATTTGGCTTGCGAGGCCTCTAAGAGAAGCAAATTTCATCCGATCCGGCTGAAATTTGGTACATGGTGTTAGTATATGATCTCTAACAACCATGCATAAATTGGTCCACATCGGTCCATAATTATATATAGCCCCCATATAAACCGATCCCCCGATTTGGCTTGCGAGGCCGCTAAGAGAAGCAAATTCATCCGATCCGGCTGAAATTTTGTACGTGATGTTAGTATATGGTCTATAACAACCATGCAAAAATTGGTCCACATCGGTTTATAATTATATATAGTCCCGAAATAAACCGATCGCCAAATTTGACCTCCGGAACCTCTTGGAAGACCAAAATTCATCTGATTCAGTTGAAATTTGGTACGTGGTGTTAATATATGGCCTCAAACTCCCATGCAAAAATTGGTCGATATCGGACCATAATTATATATAGGTCCCATATAAACCGATCCCCAGATTTGACCTCCAGAGCCCCTTGGAAGTGCAAAATTCTTGCCATTCGGTTGAAATTTGGTACGTGATGTTAGTATATGGTATCCAACAACCATGCAGGAATTGGTTCCTATCAGTCCATAATTATATATAGCTCCCATATAAACCGATCCCCAGATTTGACCTCCGGTGCTTTTTGGAGAAGCAAAATTCATCCGATCTGCTTGAAATTTGGTACGTGGTGGTAGTATATGATATTTAACAACCATGCCAAAAGTGGTCCATATCAGTCCATAATCGTACATAGCCCCATATAAACCGATCCCGAGATTTGGTTTTGGAACCTCTTGGAGGAGCAAATTTCATCCATATCGATTCGTAATTATTTGTAGACTTAACTATACATAACTTTTTTGTCTAATATATACCATGTATGGACTAAATCACAGTCTTTCGTAGAAGTTTCTACGCAATCCATGGTGGTGGGTACATAAGATTCGGCCTGGCCGAACTTGCGGCCGTATGTACTTGTTTATTATTGTATATCAGTTCATATATTTCGTGTATCAGTTCATTCCTTTGGTGGTTGTAAGGAGGTTAAAATCTTTGAAATTTTTTTATAAGTACTCGGATTTCGATGTGTTATTATAGCCCCACCGTATGGTGGAAGATTAAAAAACAAAGGGCAGTAACCTATATTTTGACAAATCTAGACAAAATTTAATCCAAATGCTTGTAGTGACTCAATTCATTAGACCTCCCAGGAAATGCAAAACATCCAATGTTATTATTGTCTAATGAATTTTTGTAATTCAAGAAAATTTTATTCTAACACCTTTGGAAAGTTTCTAAAGAATATAACAAAAATGACTATGAATACAAATTTCCCAATTCCTTAATTTACATTCAACCATTAACTGATTATGTCCGGAATCGCTTGCAGGGGGCGGTGGGTTAAGAAGTGGAATAATTTTTAAAAATATTCATTTAATTATGAATTCTGTGATAAACAAAATATCCCTGTGGAATTTCGAGTATGGTGTTTGTGTTTCATTATAATCCCATGCCTGCCATTCGAAAGGGCGAAACTGACTTTAACCAATGAATTGGTGAATTTATGTTTCGTTTACTTGCGCCAAGACTTTTGTTTAGTTGCGTTATTTGCTTTTATTTACTGGTTGGTGGTTAAGAGTCTTGTTAAATCCAAATTTCTATTTGTATTAATTAGCAGAAACACCAAGGAAATCAAAAACAACATATCAAACGAGGCCAACTACTAAATATATATCCAAAGTTTTGGGAAACGTGTCTTCTCCACATCTTGAAGAGGCATATTCAAAATTTTAGACAGAATTTAGAATCTTCATTAGCCATGACTTCAAATGTTACACTCAAACCAATGTTTTTAACAGAAAATAATTTGCAATAAGAGGGAGTAGACCAAGCTTTCCGGGCTATCTATGAGGTATACTAGTTTACGAAAAATATTTTTTCATTCAATCTGCGGTAGACGAATAAAATTTGAGACTAACAACCATCGTTTACAATTTTCTTTTCATTTCAAATAAGTTTGTGCATTATAAAAGTATGGACTCTTTCTCAGGATATGAAAGCAATTTAATAAAACTGTTTTGCTTTTAATTTTCTGGCTAATTGCATGATTTATTTAGTTCTCAGCATTATTTACTGTAATAAAAGCAATGTATAAGTTAATAATCGATTTTATAAATCTTTCACATTGTACCTTTCATGACGGAGACGGAGAATTGAATTTTTACAAAATGTATGATTCAGAAAAAAGTGCCTTCGAAACTAAGTTAAATTTCTGTTTAAAATAATAAAATTTATTTGTTTCAGGAAAAAATACTAACAGAGAGCTGTTAGAAAATAGCTCATTAACTAGAATAAAGTATGGAATTTTACTAAACCTGATTTCCCAGTGTTGCCAATTTGGTGCTTTTAGCACCAAATTTAGTGCTTTTTGATTTCTAAATAGCACCAAATTACCTTTTTGGTGCTTTTTCAAAAAAAACACCAACTTGGTGCTTTCTGGCATTTTCATTTAGTGCTTTTGGTGCTTTTTTTTATTTTGAACGGTATTAAGTTTAGTTGATACAAAAATTTTATTAGACTTTCAAGAGCCGAAGAAACTCAAATTTATAATTTGATTGTTATGAAGTTGATATTGATTATTTTTTAATTAATATTGTTATTTAGGGTATTCTGTAGGAAAGTCGAGCGATGTAATTAAAAACGTTTGTATTAAATTCACAAAAGCACGCACAACTGAAATAAGCAATAGACTCCTTCCATGTATTAATATTTTGAAAGTTGAAAAACATCACTGATCAAAATGAAATGGACAAAATCATTAAGACTGATCAAAGTGTATACTTGAATAGCGGTTCATAATGGTGAGTACTAAGTTCGAGTTTTGCCGCTAAAGTGAAAACTATATCAGTGAAAAAGGCATAAAATTATGCATATTTGCTGCAAATTTTATTATAACTTGATCTTAATACCCACCTTAACTTCTTAAAAGTTCTATAATACATCTTCGGAAGCTTTTTTTGTTTTTTTTAGTAGAGCATTTAATTTTCGATTTTGTGGTGGAAGGTGGTAGGTTAGAATTTATAATATATTTTTGGTGCTTTTTGGCCTTGGGGAGTTGGCAACACTGTGATTTCCTCTCGGGGTATACAAATTTACAACTGAACAAGAAAGCTTTATTCACTGATAACAACGCATTCACCGCATTCAACGGAAATACCTTAACAGAAATACGTCAATACGGTAAACCATATTATGTCTGGGACATCAAGTTTCTTAAATATTAAATGTATGGATGCAAATATATTAATTTAGAATTTTGATCCAATTAATTTTTTAATTGAAATGTGAAATCACGAAAATGATAGTATCAATAACAGTTTTAATTGGTCATTAAAAACATACTTGACTAAAAAATTAATTGATTTCATAAGAAAATTTCAATTAACTTTTTAATTGATTCAATGAAAAATTTAAGTGATGGTGATTGCAAAACCCAATTATTTTTTTCATCAAAAACATAACTTTTTTACAATTACTTTCTTAACTGAGTCAGTGTTTTTAGTTTGATTAAAAAATTGATTGTTTGAAAAAAATTTTTTGTTAAAAATTAAAATCACTTTTTATACCCTGCGCCACACTGTGGAACAGGATATTATAAGTTAGTGCATATGTTTGTAACACCCAGAAGGAGACGAGATAGACACATGGTGTCTTTGGCAATAATGCTCAGGGTGGGTCCCTGAGTCGATATAACCATGTCCGTCTGTCTGTCCGTCCGTCCCTCCGTCCGTCCGTCTGTCTGTGAACACATTTTTGTAATCAAAGTCTAGGTCGCAATTTAAGTCCAATCGCCTTCAAATTTGGCACATGTTCCTAATTTGGGTCAGAATAGAATCCTATTGATTTTGGAAGAAATCGGTTCAGATTTAGATATAGCTCCCATATATATCTTTCGCCCGATATGCACTAATATGGACCCAGCAGCCAGAGTTTTATACCGATTTGCTTGAAATTTTGTACAAACATAACACTTAGTCGTATAGTCAAGTGTGCCAAATTTGGTTGAAACCGATTCAGATTTAGATATAGCTCCCATATATATCTTTCGCCCGATATGCACTTACACAGAAAAAAAGTGTCTCGTAAATTTAAGAAGATTTTTACAATAATTTATTACAAGAATTTTCCAGAATTTTAGTTCATTTTTCGTATCTTCAACGAAAACTAATTACTCGAAAGGAAATTTTACAAATTCTAAGTAGCAATCGTTTAGTTCATGGCCTACAAAATACGATGGAAATTTCCTTAAAAAATTTCTTAACTAGTAGTTAAAAATTCGTTTGTCATGCTATAAAACTACTTGTGAAATGTAAAGTATTTTCTAAATAATAAGTGCAATTTACTATAAAATTTTTTTGTATGAGAAAATATTTTTTTACGAAAAATGAACTTGAAAGTGGATAGCAATTTTTTACTGACAATTCCTATAGTTAATAATTGTTGGTAAAAAATTACCCAATGAAATATTTTTAGTTCACATTTAATTAAATTTATAGACATTTTCGTCAAAAATGGTAGATAACATTTCATGAAAAATTTGTAAATTTTAAGTTAAACGTTTCATCGTTCATACACTGGTGTGCCTTTACGAATATTGTTCTCAGAGTAAATTGTCAGCAGATGCGATGAACTAGTGCATAGTACAGAGATCTTTATCGGCATAGTGGAATGTGATTAATGTAAAGATGATGTTACTTGAGTTTTGTTGTGTATACATGAGCGTGGGGTTGTTTTTATTTTTGTTCATTTAGTGGTTTGCGTGTGTGTTTGTTATTTGCGGATGGTTTATTTGGCTAGATGATGTGTTGTTTTCAATAAAGGCACATGTGTTTTTGTTGTTGTAGGAATGTTTTGGCTTTGCTTGGTTTTGTTTGGCATGCTTCAGTTGCATAGTTGGCGTTGGCGTGGGCTGTTGCATCTTTTAAGAAGATATGCAACAAGGGAAAAGGGAATATAAAGTCATGGAATATTTTGGATTTTTGAGACATATATTGTTGTTTATTAAACCTTTTAAATGAAAGTTATTAATATTTTATCGGTAGTTTAGAAAAAAGTTATTAAGAATATTTAGGAAAATATGTTGAAATTGAAAGTGCATTGAAATTTTTATTATTCAATGTAAAAAATTAATATTCAATTCCAGATAAATTTGGAAAATTTTTGTTATATCTCAGCGTATAGTTTATTTATAAATTGGTAAGTATTTTTTAATATGACTTTCTTTTAAAAATAATATTTTGTATCTATATTATTATTTGTTAATTATTTTTGTTTGTAAATCAGTTTAATGGTTTTCTTTGTTGTAAAAACAATATTTAATTTCAGAGCAACTCCAGATGGATTCGAACAAATTTAAAAAATAGAGAATTGGTAAGTTTTCTTTTAAAAATTGCCTTTTTTCGACTAGAATATTTACGTTTTTATGACCTTTTTATCATCAAAATTACAGGTTTTTAATACCTTATTTTAGTATTTCTTTAATAAATTTTTTGGAAACCAATGTAATATTTTTAATGTAAAAAAAATATTTAATTTCAGAATAACCCCTTAAAAATTTGGACAAATTTTTAGTACTCCTTTGCCTGTAATTTAATAGTGAATTGGTAAGGATTCTTTAACTTTCTTTTAACCCTGGACAGTCATCCTTATTTTTTGTACATTAACGTCATCCTTCTTCATTTTGACTACGGCTGATTTCAAGACGCTATAATTTTCATCGTGAGCGAAAAAGTGAACCAAACTTGAATTTATTTTCTTATTCAATTTAGTTTTAAGTAGTATGAAACAAAAATTCATAAAACCGTCGAATTAGTATAACTTAAATTTACCATTTCCCAATAAACTAAAGTGCATTTTAAATCGAAAATGAAATCACGTGTCGTCATTTTGACGAATGATGACTATCTAGGGTTATCAAGAATAGTTGGTTTTTTATGCATATTATTATTTTTTTCGTTAGATTTTTTGGAAACCTATTTAATAATTTTAATTAATGTAAAAAATATATATTTAATTTCAGAGTAACCCAAATACATTTGGACAACTTTTTATATTTCCCCTCAGCGTACAATTTAATAGAGAATTGGTAAGTTTTATATTAAAACTTTGTCTTTCTTTCAACTAGAATATCGATAACAACACAGTTTTATGAGTTTATATAAAATACTTCATTATTTCTCTAATTGTTTCAGGTACAAATTTTATGAGATACGTTTTCCAAAGAAAAGTTGAATTCCTTACACCATTTGATAAAATGCCCCCAAATATGATACAAGATAATATAAAGAATTAAACACTTATATTTCATTACATGGTGTTAATTTTTAACAATTTTCATTATTGCTTCCATTTTTTCCAGCAAGATATGTGAAAAAATTACCTACGATGAATAAAAAAAGGATAAGTCAAAATGTCCAAACAGCGAGTTCAAATGAACTACTCTCTGTTCCACGTGGTCATAATTTTTATTCACAAAAAACATTGTATTAAGAACTTTCATCATAAGTTTTTATAATAAAGTACTTTTGCTTAAAGAAAGTTTAATTTTAATGTATGAAAATTTTCATAATAGCAAAACGGTTTGTTGTTCATTTAATTATTTAATTTCTCTGTACTACGGAATGATTGATTTAAAAATAGTTTAGTCGTCGACATTTTAAAGAGACTGTTAACCAATTTTTATTATCGGGTTTCCCACAAAATAAGCAAGTAAACCAAAAGAATATTGACTTTTTAACTTGGTAGGGGTATATAAATCTTATGGTGTTGTAAAAATGAACTAAAATACAATGTTATAGATGAACTAAAATTTAAGAGAATTATAAACTAGACAAGTTGAAAAAAATCTTAAGGGCTAAATCATGGTCAATATTACTACAGTTTAGTTCATTTTGCAATGGAAATGGGTTCACTGTTTTTTCAGTGTATATGAACTCTGGGTCAGAGTTTTATCCCGATTAGCTTGAAATTTTGCACAAGGAGTACATTGGTAGTATAGTCATGCGTGCCAAATTTGGTTGAAATCGGTTCAGATTTAGATATAGCTCCCATATATATGTTTTTCTGATTTCGACAAAAATGGTTAAAATACCAACATTTTCCTTGTTAAATCGCCATTGCTTTGTCGAAAAGTTGTAAAAATGACTCTAATTTTCCTAAACTTCTAATACATATATATCGAGCGTTAAATCATAAATAAACTTTTGCGAAGTTTCCTTAAAATTGCTTCATATTTAAATATTTTCCCATATTATTTTACTAACATTGTGTTCCACCCTAGTGCATTAGCCGACTTAAAGTTTGAGTCTATACATTTTGTAGAAGTCTATCAAATTCTGTCCAGATCGAGTGATATTTAAATATATGAATTTGGGACAAACCTTTCTATATAGCCCCCAATAGAGATGTGATATGGTATCGAAAATTTGGATCTACAAAGTGGTGCAGGATATAATATAGTCGGCCCCGCCCAACTTTAGACCTTCCTTACTTGTTATACCCTCCACCATAGGATGGGGGTATATTAACTTTGTCATTCCGTTTGTAACACATCGAAATATTGCTCTAAGACCCCATAAAGTATATATATTCTGGGTCGTGGTGAAATTCTGAGTCGATCTGAGCATGTCCGTCCGTCCGTCCGTCTGTTGAAATCACGCTAACTTCAGAACGAAACAAGCTATCGACTTGAAACTTGGCACAAGTAGTTGTTATTGATGTAGGTCGGATGGTATTGCAAATGGTCCACTTTTACGTATAGCCCCCATATAAACGGACCCCCAAATTTGGCTTTCGATTGCTCTAAGAGAAGCAAATTTCATCCGATCCTGCTGAAATTTGGTACATGGCGTTAGTATATGGTCTCTAACAACCATGCAAAAATTGGTCCATATCGGTCCACTTTTACGTATAGCCCCCATATAAACGGACCCCCAAATTTGGCTTGCGATTGCTCTACAAGAAGCAAATTTCATCCGATCAGCCTGAAATTTGGTACAGGGTGTTACTATATGGTCTCTAACAACCATGCAAAAATTGGTCCAAATCGGTCCACTTTTACGTATATCCCCCATATAAACGGACCCCCAAATTTGGCTTGCGTTTGCTCTAAGAGAAGCAAATTTCATCCGATCCGGCTGGAATTTTGTACCCATATAAGCCGATCCCCAGATTTGACCTCCGGAGCCTCTTAGAGGAGCAAAATTCATCCGATCCGTTTGAAATTTGGTACGTGGTGTTAGTATATGGTCTCTAACAACCATGCAAGAATTGGTCCATATCGGTCCATAATTATATATAGCCCCCATATAAATCGATCCCCAGATTTGTACTCCGGAGCCTCTTGGAGGAGCAAAATTCATCCGATTCGGTTGAAATTTGGAACATGGTGTTAGAATGTGGTCTCTAACAAACACGCCAGAATTGGTCCATATCGGTCCATAATTATATATAGCCCCCATATAAACCGTTCCCCAGATTTGACCTCCGGAGCCTCTTGGAGGAGCTAAATTCACCCGTCCGGTTGAAATTTGCAACGTGGTGTTAGTATAAGGTCGCTAATAACCATGCCAAAATTGGTCCATATCAGTCTATAGTTATATATAGCCGATCCCCAATCACACATAAATTGGTCCATATCGGCTCATAATCATGGTTGTCACTCGATCCAAAAATAATCTACCAAATTTTATTTTTATAGAAAACATTGTCAAAATTTTATTTCTATAGAAAATATTGTTAAAATTTTATTTCTATAGTAAATTTCGCCAAAATTTTATTTCTATAGAAAATTTTGACAAAATTGTATTTCTGTAGAAAATTTTGTCAAAATTTTATTTCTATAAATTTTTTTCCAAATTTTATTTCTATAGAAAATTTTGTCAAAATTTTACTTCTATAGAAAATGTTGTCAAAATTTTATTTTGTCAAAATTTTATTTCTATAGAAACTTTAAACTTTATAAGTATTTATTCAGCCTTTTTAGTTTAATATATACCACGTATGGACTATGTGGTATATATTACGGTGTTATGAAGTTTTAAGATACCTTGCCATCGGCTTCAGTAGAAGTTTCAACGCAATCCATGGTGGAGCGTACATAAGCTTCGGCCTGGCCGAACTTACGGCCGTATATACTTGTTTTAATTGACTTAGTCTTCCGAGTTTGATTAAAAAGATAATTGTATCAATTCAGTTGTAAGTTAAAAATTTTAAAATTTTCAATCCTTGACTTAATTAACTTAATGTTTCCATCTTGATTAAAATGTTTATTGTATTAATTGAAAAATTTTTTAACTTCAATCCGCTTTTATATTGGCAATATTTTGGTGATATTTTTTCTGTCTGTAAAGCTCCACACTTTTGAAATCAGTTGGTATTACGGAAATCATTACGTATCAAATTTTAACCGGATCGGATGAAATTTACTCCTCCACGAGTTTCTTATGAAAAAATTCTTTCGAAATTTTAAGAACAAGAAAGCTTTGCACAAATTACAAATGTTATAAATTTTTTCTGTGTAAATTTAATTATATAACACACTGAAAAAAACAGTGAACCCTTTTCCATTGCAAAATGAACTAAACTGTAGTAATATTGACCATGATTTAGCCCTTAAGATTTTTTTCAACTTGTTTAGTTTATAATTCTCTTAAATTTTAGTTAATCTATAACATTGTATTTTAGTTCATTTTTACAACACCATAAGATATATATACCCCTACCAAGTTAAAAAGTCAGTATTATTATGGTTTACTTGCTTATTTTTTGGGAAACCCGATAATAAAGATTGGTTAACAGTCTCTTTAAAATGTCGACGACTAAACTATTTTTAAATCAATCATTCCACAGTACAGAGAAATTAAATAATTAAAGAAACAACAAACCGTTTTACTATTATGAAAATTTTCATACAATAAAATTAAACTTTCTTTAAGCAAAAGTACTTTATTATAAAAACTTATGATGAAAGTTCTTAATACAATGTTTTTGTGAATAAAAATTATGACCACGTGGAACAAGAAAGTAGTTTATTTTAACTCGCTTTTTGGACATTTTGACTTTTCCTTAGTTTTTTATTCATCGTAAGTATATTTTTCACATATCTTGCTGAAAAAAATGGAAGGAATAATGAAAATTGTTAAAAATTAACATGTAATAAAATATAATTTTTTAGCTCTTTAAATTAGCTTGTAACTTACCATATTTGGGGGCATTTTATTAAATGGTGTAAGGAATTCAACTTTTCTTAGATAAACGTACCTCATAAAGTTTGTACCTGAAACAATTAGAGAAATAATGAATTAAGTAATATATTATCTCATAAAATTGTGTTGTTATCGATGTGAAGGACATAATACAATAAATATTCTTGTACAAGAAAGCCAAAGTTTTAATATAAAACTTACCAATTCTCTATTACATTGTACGCTGAGGTTCAAAAGTTATCGAAATTCCTTTGGGGTTACTCTGAAATTAAATATTTATTTTTTACATTAAATAAAAAAAATTAAATTAGTTTCCAAAAAATCTAATTAAGAAATAAATAAAATAAATATTCTGGTTAAAAGAATGTTAAAGAAAGCTTACCAATTCATAAAAATGTTTCCAAATTGTTATTCTGAAATTAAATATTTGTTTTTTACATTAAACATATTAAATTGATTTCCAAAAATATTTGATTAAAGTAATATTAAAATAAGGTTTAAAACCTGTAATTTTGATACTAAAAAGGTCATAAAAACGTAAATATTCTAGTGAAAAGAAAGCCAATTTTTAAAAGAAAACTTACCACTTCTCTATTAAATTATACGCTGAGGAGAAATATAAAAATTTGCCCGAATCCATCTGGGGTTGCTCTTAAATTAAATATTTTTTACAACAAAGAAAAACATGAAACTTAAACTTAAAAAAAAAAAATAATAATAATTAGCGAATAATAATATACATAAAGAATATTATTTTTTAAAAGAAAACCACATTGAAAAAAGAGCACTTACCTATTTATGATTAAACTATACGCTGAGGTGTAACAAACAATTTTCCAAATTCATCTGGAGTTACTCTGAAATTGAATATTTATTTTTTACATTGAATAATAAAAATTAAATTAGATAAAACAATTTCAATATACTTTCCATTTCAGCATTTTTTCCTAAATATTGAACATTCTTAATAACTTTTTTCTAAGCTACCGATCATCACCATTGTACAACTCATCGATAAAATATTAATAACTTTCATTTAAAAGTTTTAATAAACAAACACCAATATATGTCTCAAAAAAAACAAAATATTCCATACCTTTGTATTCCCTTGTTACATACTTGCTAAAAAGGTGCAACAGCCCACGCCAACGCCAACTACACAACTGAAGCATGCCAAACAAAACCAAGCAAAACCAAAACATACCTACAACAACAAAAACACATGTGCCTTCCTTGAAGACAACACCTCATCCAGACAAATAAACCATTCACGAATAATAAACACACACACACAAACCACTGAAAGAACAAAAATAAAAACAAGTATATACGGCCGTAAGTTCGGCCAGGGCGAAGCTTATGTACCCTCCATCATGGATTGCGTAGAAACTTCTTCTAAACACTACCACCCACAATCGAATTACTTAAGTTGCGGTAACGCTTGCCGATGACAAGGTATCTTAAAACCTCCTAACACCATCTTCTAAATTGTATGTAAGTCCATACGTGGTATATATTAAATCAAAAAAGATCGATCCAATACGTATATAATTCAGTTTGACAAAGTAGACATAAAATTTTGACAAAATTTTCTACAGAAATAAAATTTTAACAAAATTTTCTATAGAAATAAAATTTTCACAAACTTTTCTATAGAAATAAAAATTTTCACAAAATTTTCTATAGAAAGAAAATTTTGACAAAAATGTCTACAGAAATAAAATTTTAACAAAATTTTCTATAGAAATAAACTTTTGACAAAATTTTCTATAGATTATAAAATCTTGGTAGATTATTTTTGGCTCGATTTTCTATAGAAAGAAAATTTTGACAAAAATGTCTACAGAAATAAAATTTTAACAACATTTTCTATATAAATAAACTTTTGAACAACATTTTCTATAGAAATAAAATTTTGACAATGATGAAAATTTTATTATGAACCGAATAAAATTTTAACAAAATTTTCTCTAGAAATAAAATTTTGACAAAATTTTCTATAGAAATAAAATTTTGGTAGATTATTTTTGGCTCTAGTGGCAACCATGATTATGAACCGATATGGACCAATTTTTGTGTGATAGGACCAATTTTGGTATGGCTGTTAGCGACCATATACTAACACCACGTTCCTAATTCGAACCGGATCGGACGAATTTTGCTCCTCCAAGAGGCTCCGGAGGTCAAATCTGGAGAACGTTTTATATGGGGGCTATATATAATTATGGACCGATATGGACCAATTTTTGAACGGTTGCTAGAGACCATATACCAATACCATGTACCAAATTTGAGCCGGATCGGATGAAATTTGCTTCTCTTAGAGGCTCCGCAACCCAAATCTGGGGATCGGTTTATATGGGGGCTATATATAATTATGAACCGATGTGGACCAAGTTTTGCATGATTATTAGAGACCATATACCAATACCATGTACCAAATTTGAGCCGGATCGGATGAAATTTGCTTCTCTTAGAGGCTCCGCAACCCAAATCTGGGGATCGGTTTATATGTGCGCTATATATAATTATGGACCGATGTGGACCAATTTTTGCACGGTTGCTAGAGACCATATACCAATACCATGTACCAAATTTCAGCCGGATCGGATGCAATTTGCTTCTCTTTGAGGCTTCGCAAGCCAAATCTGGAGATCGGTTTATATGGGGGCTATATATAATTATGAACCGATGTGGACCAATTTTTGCATGATTGTTAGAGACCATATACCAACACCATGTACCAAATTTCAGCCGGATCGGATGAAATATGCTTCTCTTAGAGGCTCCACAAGCCAAATCTGGGGATCGGTTTATATGGGGGCAATATATAATTAAGGACCGATATGGACCAATTTTTGCATGGTTGTTAGAGACCATATACCAACACCATGTACCAAATTTCAGCCGGATCGGATGAAATATGCTTCTCTTAGAGGCTCCACAAACCAAATCTGGGGATCGGTTTATATGGGGGCTATATATAATTATGGACCGATGTGGACCAATTTTTGCATGATTGTTAGAGACCATAACCAATACCATGTACCAAATTTCAGCCGGATCGGATGAAATATGCTTCTCTTAGAGGCTCCACAAGCCAAATCTGGGGATCGGTTTATATGGGGGCTATATATAATTAAGGACCGATATGGACCAATTTTTGCATGGTTGTTAGAGACCATATACCGACATCATATACCAAATTTCAGCCGGATCGGATGAAATTTTCTTCTCTTTGAGGCTCCGCAAGCCAACCAATCGGTTTATATGGGGGCTATATATAATTATGGACCGATGTGGACCAATTTTTGCATGATTGTTAGAGACCATAACCAATACCATGTACCAAATTTCAGCCGGATCGGATGAAATATGCTTCTCTTAGAGGCTCCACAAGCCAAATCTGGGGATCGGTTTATATGGGGGCTATATATAATTATGGACCGATATGGACCAATTTTTGCATGGTTGTTAGAGACCATATACCAACACCATGTACCAAATTTCAGCCGGATCGGATGAAATATGCTTCTGTTAGAGGCCTCGCAAGCCAAATTTTGGGGTCCGTTATATGGGGGCTATACGTAAAAGTGGACCGATATGGCCCATTTGCAATACCATCCGACCTACCTCAATAACAACTACTTGTGCCAAGTTTCAAGTCGATAGCTTGTTTCGTTCGGAAGTTAGGTTAGGTTAGGTTAGGTTATGTGGCAGCCCGATATATCAGGCTCACTTAGACTATTCAGTCCATTGTGATACCACAGTGGTGAACTTCTCTCTTATCACTGAGTGCTGCCCGATTCCATGTTAAGCTCAATGACAAGGGACCTCCTTTTTATAGCCGAGTCCGAACGGCGTTCCACATTCTAGTGAAACCACTTAGAGAAGCTTTGAAACCCTCAGAAATGTCACCAGCATTACTGAGGTGGGATAATCCACCGCTGAAAAACTTTTTGGTGTTCGGTCGTAGCAGGAATCGAACCCACGACCTTGTGTATGCAAGGCGGGCATGCTAACCATTGCACCACGGTGGCTCGTTCGGAAGTTAGCGTGATTTCAACAGACGGACGGACAGACGGACGGACGGACGGACATGCTTAGATCGACTCAGAATTTCACCACGACCCAGAATATATATACTTTATGGGGTCTTAGAGCAATATTTCGATGTGTTACAAACGGAATGACAAAGTTAATATACCCCCATCCTATGATGGAGGGTATAACAACCCCACGCTCAGATATACACAACATCCCCATCACTCGCTACCATTTCTCATTATTGCATTGCATGCTCTCACTCTCAAAAAATTTCAAGTAACATCATCTTTACATAAAACATATTCCACTTTGACGAGAAAGATCTCTATACTATGCATTAGTTCATCGCATCTGTCCACAATTTACTCTAAAAACAATACTCTTAAATGCATGTCAGTATAAGAACGATGAAATGTTTAACTTAAAATTAGCAAAAACTTCATGAAATGATATCTACCCATTTTTGACGAAAATGTCTATAAATTTAATTACATGTGAACTAAAAATATTTCATTGAGAAATGTTGCACCAACTATTATTAACTATAGGCATTGCCAGTAAGAAATTGCTATCCGCTTTCAAGTTCAATTTTCGTAAAAAAATATTTTCTCATACAAAAACCCTTTATAGTAAATTACACTTATTATTTAGAAAGTATTTTACATTTCATAAGTAGTTTTATAGTATGACGAAAGAATTTTTAACTACCAGTTAAGAAAATTTTTAAGGAAATTTCCATCGTAGTTTGTAGGTTATGAACTAAACGATTGCTACTTAAAATTTGTAAAACTTCCTTTAGAGTAGTTAATTTTTGTTAAAGATACGAAAAATCAACTAAAATTCTGGAAAATTCTTGTAATAAATTATTGTAAAAATCTTCTTAAATTTACGAGACACTTTTTTTCTGTGCATATTAAACATATAACATTGTGCATGATCTTTGAATTTAAAACATTTTCTTTAACACCAAAAGAAAAGTACAAACTCCCAAAATTTGTAATACATAACAGGTACACCGAAAGAATTCTCTTCGTTAATTTTACGAAGAATTCTTCATTATCTATTCTTCGTGAATTCTTCATTAAACTAACGAAATTTTTAATCGTTTTCGTAAATTTTACGAAGAACATTCTACGAATATACGAAGCGTCTACGAAATATTGCACATTAACTTTTCTTCCTAAAGTTCGTACTTTTAACGAAACTTTCTTCAAATTTCAAGACTTTTGTGAAGAAGTTTTTACGAATTTATGAATATTTTACGAAACATTCTGCGTTAAATTTCTTCATAAAAGTACGAAACATTTTCTTTGAAATAACGAAAAAGTTTCATTGAAGTTGTAAAATTTCCGTTCGCGACATCAAAATGTGCTTGAGTGTATTCCTTTATTAAATTTTTAATGCGTGTCTATGCTACTTCTCATTTGAGTGGCAACATGCTATGAATAAAAGTGAAGCAACCAAACTAAAATTTATTCAAAAACTTAAAATGTAAAGTAGTGATGATATTTTTCAAAATTGTTACTATAACCAAATGCACTTTGGATTATAAATTTTTTCTAAAAGTTCGAACATTTTTCACAAAAAGCACGAAAGTTTTTCATAAAAAGTACGAAATACTTTCGTTAAAAGTACGTTACAGTTTCATAAAAAGTAAGAAAAAATTTCGTAAAAAGTACGAAATAATTTCATAAAAAGAACGAAATTGTTTCATAGAAAGTATGAAACTTTTTCATAAAAAGTTCGAAGTTGTTTCTTACAAACTACGAACAAATTGGAAGAATTTTTCTTCGTAAAAAGAACGAAATATGTTGTACTTTTAATTGCTTATTTTCTTTGCTTGTAAAACAATTACAAAAATCGTACTTTTAATACTTTTAATTGTTCGTTCTTCTTACGAATAAAATTCTTTCGGTGTACAGTACCCCCCTCGATGACAGCCAAAAAAAAATATTTATGCTAAATAGAAGACATCTTCACCTGTTTGTAATTCACATTCATATACATTTATAACTTAGTCATTTGATTGTTTGTTTTGGTCTTTCTCTAAAGTAGTTTGCTTTTCTGCACTAATGCCAGATTGCCCTATTCACTGTCTATATTTGCTGTCGCGGATGTGGAAATGAGGGAGTAGTTACATTGACTATTTGCCTTCCATACGATGAATTTTCATTACTTTCGGGGTCTGTTTGCTTTTATCAAATTAGCATTTGAGCGTTCCCCATAATTTAGATGATTGTGGTTCTGAATGTATATTTGGGGTGGGAGGACGCAATTATTGTAACCCGAGGTGAGCTTGAAGATATTGTGTCAATGAGGTATATTGGTGTCAATCCTTGTCTCGCATGTGCTGATTACATTGAAAAATTATGGTTAATACAACCTTTTTAGCAATTCTCACTAATTGCAAAGAATCTTCCAAAAAGATTTTCAAAGCTGCAGCATTTAGAGCAGAACCGCTTTATTTATCGACCTTGTATATGCAAAGCAAATATAAACGGCTAATTAATATAGACTTCCCTAATATAACGAGTGCTTCAGGATAATAGAGAAAATAATTTTCATAACATACACACATCAATACCTGTAAGGGTACAGATGATTGATTGGCCATGGCGACAATTGTTACGGTAGGTTTAATTTTACTCACAGAAATGCTGAAGAAGCTTTTTATTAAAATTGTGAGGACTCAAAGAATATGATGCTTGCAGGGAGACGATTCCAAAGCCTGACAATACGTAACGCGAAAGAGCGTTCAAGAAATTGCTCGATTGAAATTATGTATTAAAATCTAACTTAGGGCGATAATTATTTTACACCAGAAAAAAATTATTATTGTAATAAAATGCAAGTATTTTTAACCTAACCTATCACAATGGACTGAATAGTCTAAGTGATCCTGAATCAAATCGGGCTGCCACTTTGACGTAAGGGTATATGAAATGATTTTCTCTCTCAAGAATATTATTTTCATAGTTTGTTAAAAAAAAAAAAAAACAATTGCTTGTATCGTGCGAACATGTTATATTTCGCCCTAAATATGTATTTATAGTTAAAAATAAATTTACTTGGATTAAAATGGTCTAACAATAATTGTATTGGACTACAAAAAATCATATGTTTGTAATTTATTTGAATACTAAATAACATATATGTGGAGTTATGATCAATTTCTTAAAAACAATTTAAAAAATTTCTTAAAATTTTATGTTGTGTATAGTTTTTGAAGCCGACTTTTTCTGTATTTACAGTTTTTTGATATCTGCCATAGATCGGAAGATATAGAATCGTGAAAAATAACATAATTCTCGAATTTTTAAGTTTAATTTTAACAAAACAATATATCTCATCATATGTTGTCAAACACATTCGAAATACTTTTATGATTCCAGCTAGAATTTGGGTGATTGTTTTGACAAAAAATCATCTAAATGAGTCATATTCGAGTACTTTAGGAGATCAAAAACTGCTATGTCAGTTACGGGACCAGAAAATTATACTAAAATGACTCGCGCTAATGGGCATAAAATGTGTTCGATTTAAAATCGTCTAAAGGAGTCATCTTCGAGTACTTTTGGTGATCAAAAACTGATCTAATAGAGTCATTGCAGGTGTTTTTTTTTTTTTTTAAATCAGAAGTGTAACGAGGCAATCTTTATAATATTGTCAGAAAATTAAAAAAATAAAACAAAAACTTAAACTTCTGTTCATTCCGAAAAAGTAATTGAAAGCTAATAAATATTTAATTAATTTAAATAAAAAAGTAAATGTCGTCTAAAACTAAAAATACCAGAATGGAAAAAGCCCAAATAAAAAGATTGGCAGAAAAAGAGGCAAACAATTAAATTTCACCAAAATAAATAAATAAATAAATAAATAAATCTGAAAAAAGACAGTGGTTATTGAAGAGATTAGTGAACATAAAAATAAAAAAAGTGTTGATAGCGAAAGTTTTGACAGTGAATGTGAAAAAAGTGAATTTAATATATGTGATGGACTAGCTAAGTGGGCAATTGAATTTAACGTGAGCTTTGTTGCAATTATTGCTCTATTATTATTGTAACATGGAAGTTCCAAAGGACGCAAGGACACTTCTACAAACGACATGTTTTACAGAGAGGAGAAAAGTAGGTGAAGGAACATACATCCACTATAGATTAAAAAGTGGATTAACCGATTTTTTAGTTAGAAACAGTTTGAAATCGTTGGATATTGTCCTAGATTTTGGCATTGATGGCCGTTATTTAAAAGCAGCTCTAAACAAGCTTGGCTAATTTCTTTTATTACATTATTTTTTTAAGGCAACATACACGGACGAAAAAGACTGTTTTTCATATGTTTGGGTATAAACATTATATGTTTGGAACTCAAATATTTAAACACAATATTTTTGAGTGCAAACATATAATGTTCATAAACTAGCATAATATGTTTGGGACATATATGTTAATATGTTAGAACATATTATGTTTGGGACATAAAATGTTTGTAAATATAATATTCAAACATATATTAATTTAGAAATAGCCCATAAACATATATGTGTTTACAAAGAGAGACAAAGTGTATGCTGGAAGTAAAATAATGAAAGTAACCAATTGGCGCATTACAAATATATATACAAAAAAAATTTCATTAAATATAGGAAAAATACTACGTGTGAATATAAACAAGTATAAATTTACATATTATGAGTAAACATATATATGTTGTGATATAAGACTTCGCCAAAAATTGTATATGCTTAAGTAAAATATTAAAATGAGTATTCGGAATTCATTCGGAACCAAGATAAAATATATTTGAAAAAAGAGCATGAGGTTTGTTTATCATTTTCGCATTACGGGCACAATTTTTTTGTTTCGTCAAAACAAATCGGAACGTGGGACGAGTAAGTCAAAATATTCAAACAAAGGTAATTAAAGGGATCTTCATAAAAACTAACGAAATGGCACTATACACTGAACAAAAAGCATGTCCGGTTCCAAAGATTGTGTCTCCACTTTAACAATTTTGGTATTGATTCCGAACCAAAGAAGCGGAGAATACAAGTAGGATGCTTTTAAGACACAATTCTCTTTTAAATGGGGCTTTGTGTACTTGACTCTACGAAGCACATTTCAATTTTTCGCTTTTTCAGCTTTTTTTCATATGATATAAAATGTCCGTTAAAAACAAGACTTCCACACAGAAAAAAAAAGTGTCTCGTAAATTTAAGAAGATTTTTACAATAATTTATTACAAGAATTTTCCAGAATTTTAGTTCATTTTTCGTATCTTCAACGAAAATTAACTACTCGAAAGGAAATTTTACAAATTCTAAGTAACAATCGTTTAGTTCATGGCCTACAAAATACGATGGAAATTTCCTTAAAAAATTTCTTAACTGGTAGTTAAAAATTCGTTTGTCATGCTATAAAACTACTTGTGAAATGTAAAGTATTTTCTAAATAATAAGTGCAATTTACTATAAGATTTTTTTGTACGAGAAAATATTTTTTTACGAAAAATGAACTTGAAAGTGGATAGCAATTTCTTACTGACAATTCCTATAGTTAATAATTGTTGCTAAAAAATTACCCAATGAAATATTTTTAGTTCACATGTAATTAAATTTATAGACATTTTCGTCAAAAATGGTAGATAACATTTCATGAAAATTTTGCAAATTTTAAGTTAAATGTTTCATCGTTCATAAACTAGTGTGCCTTTACGAATATTATTCTTAGAGTAAATTGTCAGCAGATGCGATGAACTAATGCATAGTACGGAGATCTTTATCAACATAGTGGAATGTGGGGTTGTTTTTATTTTTGTTCATTTAGTGGTTTGTGTGTGTGTGTTTGTTATTCGTGGATGGTTTATTTGGCTGGATGAGGTGTTGTTTTCAATAAAGGCACATGTGTTTTTGTTGTTGTAGGAATGTTTTGGCTTTGCTTGGTTTCGTTCATGCTTCAGTTGTATAGTTGGCGTTGGCGTGGGCTGTTGCATCTTTTAAGCATGTATGCAACAAGGGAATATAAAGGCATGGAATATTTTGGATTTTTGAGACATATATTGGTGTTTGTTTATTAAACCTTTTATAATATTTTATCGGTAGTTTAAAAAAAAAGTTATTAAGAATATTTAGGAAAATATGTTGAAATTGAAAGTGTATTGAAATTTTTATTATTCTATGTAAAAAATTAATATTCAATTCCAGATGAATTTGGAAAATTTTTGTTATATTTTATCGTATAGTTATTCATAAATTGGTAAGTATTTTTTTAATATGGCTTTCTTTTAAAAATAATATTTTTTATGTATATTATTATTTGTTAATTAATTTTTTTGGAAACCAGTTTAATTTTTTCTTTGTTGTAAAAACAATATTTAATTTCAGAGCAACTCCAGATGGATTCGAACAAATTTAAAAAATAGAGAATTGGTAAGTTTTCTTTTAAAAATTGGCTTTATTTCAACTAGAATATTTACGTTTTTGTGACCTTTTTGTCATCAAAATTACAGGTTTTTAATACCTTATATTAGTATTTCTTTAATCAAATGTGTTGGAAACCAATGTAATATTTTTAATGTAAAAACAAATATTTAATTTCAGAATAACCCTTAAAATTTTGGACACATATTTAGTACTCCTTTGCCTGTAATTTAATAGTGAATTGGTAAGGATTCTTTAACTTTCTTTTAACCCTCGACAGTCATCCTTATTTTTTGTACATTAACGTCATCCTTTGTCATTTTGAGTACGGCTGATTTCAAGACGCTATAATTTTCATCGTGAGCGAAAAAGTGAACAAACTTCAATTTATTTTCTTATTCATTTTTTTTTTTATGTAGTATAAAACAAAAATTCATAAAACGGTCGAATTAGTATAATTTAAATTTACCATTTCCCAATAGACTAAAATGCATTTTAAATCGAAAATTAAATTATGTGTCGTCATTTTGACGAATAATGACTGTCTAGGGTTATCAAGAATATTTGTTTTTTTTTAAGCATATTATTATTTTTTTCATTAGATTTTTTGAAAACCTATTTAATAATTTTATTTAATGTAAAAAATAAATATTTAATTTCAGAGTAACCCAAATAAATTTGGACAACTTTTTATATTTCCCCTCAGCATACAATTTAATAGAGAATTGGTAAGTTTTATATTAAAAAATTTTTTAAAATTTTTTAAAATTTTTTATTCACAAAAAACATTGTATTAAGAACTTTCATCATAAGTTTTTATAATAAAGTACTTTTGTTTAAAGAAAGTTTAATTTTAATGTATGAAAATTTTCATAATTTTAAAACGGTTTGTTGTTCCTTTAATTATTTAATTTCTCTGTACTGTGGAATGATTGATTTAAAAATAGTTTAGTTGTCGACATTTTAAAGAGACTGTTAACCAATTTTTATTATCGGGTTTCCCAAAAAATAAGCAAGTAAACCAAAATAATACTGACTTTTTAACTTGGTATGGGTATATAAATCTTATGGTGTTGTAAAAATGAACTAAACTACAATGTTATAGATGAACTAAAATTTAAGAGAATTATAAACTAGATAAGTTGAAAAAAATCTTAAGGGCTAAATCATGGTCAATATTACTACAGTTTAGTTCATTTTGCAATGGAAAAGGGTTCACTGTTTTTTCAGTGCGGTAGAAATTACGCTATGTTTAAAGTAAAAAATGTCTTTAAAATAAAGTATTGAAAAACATGTCCTATTTTTTAATGATTTTGGCCTTGTAGTCAAGATGCAAAAATGCAACAAATTTAAAGACAGTTTCATTAATTTTAAAGAATTTTTCTGAATTATTAAAGTCAAGTTGACCTTAGTCCAAAAATTTGTTCTTTCATGTTATGATACCCATTTTTAAGTCAAATCACTTAATTATAACGACAACACGACTTCATTGAAAGTATCGACCTTTAAACATGGAAAAAACTTTATATTAGAGAAATGCGTCTTCTAAGCTAAGCAAAAGTTGTATTCTTATTTTAAGGACATGAACTCTTTGGCCTCACGACAATATTTTTTCAGTGCACTCTTTTTAGAGTTGTGAAAATAAAATGAAAACAGGGCAAAACAGTGAAAAATTAAACAGTAAGATCTATAAAAACAAAGATTAGTTCCTCTTTATTAATGAGTAGTCCAAGAGGAGTTGACGGATTTTTTCGAAAATAAAAGCGGGCATTGAGTTCGAAATTATTTCTCATTTTAGCGGCAAAACCAGAATAACATTACAACTTTTTCCGGTAAATTGTATTATAACAAGGTGGGGAAAGATCCAAAGCAACAATTGAATAAGTTTATTTTCTTTAAAAGAAATTATTAAAGAAAAGTAAAAGGGTAAACATGGCCATTTTAACGCGATAATACCAATTTATACCGGCCTTAAGAATTAAATTAAGTACAAAATTATTCGTTAATAAAAATTCATATTTATTTGTATATCTAAATTATTGGGGTTACATGCTAGCAAACAATTGTTCACACCAAAATAAATGTATGTGCTGTTGTAAAATTACTGTTTAGAATTTAAATATAATGTGCTTTTGAATGGTTATCGGACCAAGCACTGCTCCACGCTGCCAACAAATGTATGTTTAACAATGTTATGTTGTTAAACAATGTTATGTTTGCATCGGCTCGTGGGCGCCGCAAGCTATGCTATTATCTCCTGATGACCATAACAGCTACGTAGCCCAGTGGTAAGTGTGCTGGCTTACAAGCTGTGTGGTCCGCTGTTCGAATCCCCGTCCGGCAAAAGGTAAAATTGAAAAAAAAAATTATAAAATTTAATAATTTCTTCTAAAATGTTTGTATTACAGAAAAAGGTGCTAAGAACTAAAAAAACTCATGGAAGTGAAAAAAAATGTGAGACAATATACAATTAGGCAAAAAAAATTTTGAGCACAATAATCTTTGGGAGCAAATTCTTCTCAGCATATAATATTTTTGGGTCCAAAATGCCTCCAAACATATTATATGTTCACATAATAACATATAGTTTTTTGGAAGACAACATTATTGAATTTGGATGGAAAAATACAAAATGTTTGGAACTCAGACTACCCAAACATATTATATTGTTTAGACAAATATGCTTTCAAACATATTATATATTGGAAGAAATCAAACATATAAATGTTTGGGCAATACCCAAAAATGTATATGCTTGAAGCAAAATATGTTTGGGAGTATATGTTACAGAAGCGATTTTTTTTTTTTGAGGGTGTATCTGACAAAAAACAACAACATACAAAACTTAACAGGTATATATGTCCATAATTTCGATCAGGCTGAGTTTTATGTACCCTCCACCATGGATTGCGTACCAAGTTCTAAATTCATATGGAGTCTACACCCTCAAAAAATCGCTTCTCTAACATATGTTCCAAACATATTTTGCAAGAAGCACATATATTCTTAGATATTGCCGAAACATTACACAGAAAAAAAAGTGTCTTGTAAATTTAAGGACCATTTTAACTTCCACATAGTTCAACAAATTTACTGTAATATAGTTCATTTTTCGTAACCACAACGAAAATTAGCTTAGCTAAAGGAAAACTTATAAAAATTCAGTAAATGTTTTTTAGTTCACTAACTACGAAATGGGAAGGATTTTTCCTTAAATAAATTTCCAACACAGTAGTTAATGCATCGTTGATTCCATTATAAAAATACATGGGCAATATAAAAATCTTACTACGAAATGTGGACAATTTACTAAGAAAAAATTTTGTATGAAAAAAATTTTGTAGTAAAAATTAACTTAACGACATTACCGATTCGTATGATGGCTACCTACAGATTATTTCCCTTTTTATTATAAGTTGGAGTGTTTTTCTTCACATTGAAAATTTTAGATAAAGTAGAATAAAAAGTAGTTAATTAATCCTTGACGGGTGTATATAATTTTTTATATATTCCTCATAGATTTGGTATATAGTTTACCTTAACTTATGGATAGAATTCCAACTAATCAATAAACATGCTACTGGAAAATGAAGTGAGAAGAAAGTAATGAAATCATTGCATCATGTGAGTGAGTTTTTAGAGACATTTTGTGTATATCTCGTATGATTGTTTGTGTTTGTTATTGCGTCATTTATGCTGTTGTTGCACGGATGAAAAAGACTGTTTTTCATATGTTTGGCTATAAACATTATATGTTTGGAACACAAATTTTTAAACACAATATTTTTGAGTGCATGCATATAATGTTCATAAACTAGCATAACATGTTTGGGACATATATGTTAATATGTTAGAACATATTATGTTTGGGACATAAAATGTTTTTAAATATAATATGCTTGGATGCAAACATATATTAATTTAGAAATAGCCTATAAACATATATGTGTTTAGTAGCTTGGAGCGCTATTTAACAGGGAGCGATATTGAATTAAGTTGGTGGTTGTTGCTTGTTATTACAAAATTAACATTTTATTTTTCCTTGGGCAATTGATCAGCTACTTCTTTGATCCTTACAAACTGTGTGGTCCGCTGTTCGAATCCCCGTCCGGCAAAAGGTAAAATTAAAATAAAACAAGTAAAGGGTGATTTGTTAAGAGCTTGATAACTTTTTTTTTAAAAAAAACGCATAAAATTTGCAAAATCTCATCGGTTCTTTATTTGAAACGTTAGATTGGTCCATGACATTTACTTTTTGAAGATAATTTCATTTAAATGTTGACCGCGGCTGCGTCTTAGGTGGTCCATTCGGAAAGTCCAATTTTGGGCAACTTTTTCGAGCATTTCGGCCGGAATAGCCCGAATTTCTTCGGAAATGTTGTCTTCCAAAGCTGGAATAGTTGCTGGCTTATTTCTGTAGACTTTAGACTTGACGTAGCCCCACAAAAAATAGTCTAAAGGCGTCAAATCGCATGATCTTGTTGGCCAACTTACCGGTCCATTTCTTGAGATGAATTGTTCTCCGAAGTTTTCCCTCAAAATGGCCATAGAATCGCGAGCTGTGTGGCATGTAGCGCCATCTTGTTGAAACCACATGTCAACCAAGTTCAGTTCTTCCATTTTTGGCAACAAAAAGTTTGTTAGCATCGAACGATAGCGATCGCCATTCACCGTAACGTTGCGTCCAACAGCATCTTTGAAAAAATACGGTCCAATGATTCCACCAGCGTACAAACCACACCAAACAGTGCATTTTTCGGGATGCATGGGCAGTTCTTGAACGGCTTCTGGTTGCTCTTCACTCCAAATGCGGCAATTTTGCTTATTTACGTAGCCATTCAACCAGAAATGAGCCTCATCGCTGAACAAAATTTGTCGATAAAAAAGCGGATTTTCTGCCACTGATTTTGGTAATAAAATTCAATGATTTGCAAGCGTTGCTCGTTAGTAAGTCTATTCATGATGAAATGTCAAAGCATACTGAGCATCTTTCTCTTTGACACTATGTCTGAAATCCCACGTGATCTGTCAAATACTAATGCATGAAAATCCTAACCTCAAAAGAATCACCCTTTATATACGGCCGTAAGTTCGGCCAGGCCGAAGCTTATGTACCCTCCATCATGGATTGCGTAGAAACTTCTTCTAAACACTGCCACCCACAATCGAATTACTTAAGTTGCGGTAACGCTTGCCGATGGCAAGGTATCTTAAAACCTCCTAACACCATCTTCTAAATTGTATGTAAGTCCATACGTGGTATATATTAAATCAAAAAAGATCGATCCAATACGTATATAATTCAGTTTGACAAAGTAGACATAAAATTTTGACAAAATTTTCTACAGAAATAAAATTTTAACAAAATTTTCTATAGAAATAAAATTTTCACAAACTTTTCTATAGAAATAAAAATTTTCACAAAATTTTCTATAGAAAGAAAATTTTGACAAAAATGTCTACAGAAATAAAATTTTAACAAAATTTTCTATAGAAATAAACTTTTGACAAAATTTTCTATAGAAATAAAATCTTGGTAGATTATTTTTGGCTCGATTTTCTATAGAAAGAAAATTTTGACAAAAATGTCTACAGAAATAAAATTTTAACAACATTTTCTATATAAATAAACTTTTGAACAAAATTTTCTATAGAAATAAAATTTTGACAATGATGAAAATTTTATTATGAACCGAATAAAATTTTAACAAAATTTTCTCTAGAAATAAAATTTTGACAAAATTTTCTATAGAAATAAAATTTTGGTAGATTATTTTTGGCTCTAGTGGCAACCATGATTATGAACCGATATGGACCAATTTTTGTGTGATTGGACCAATTTTGGTATGGTTGTTAGCGACCATATACTAACACCACGTTCCTAATTCAAACCGGATCGGATGAATTTTGCTCCTCCAAGAGGCTCCGGAGGTCAAATCTGGAGAACGTTTTATATGGGGGCTATATATAATTATGGACCGATATGGACCAATTTTTGAACGGTTGCTAGAGACCATATACCAATACCATGTACCAAATTTGAGCCAGATCGGATGAAATTTGCTTCTCTTAGAGGCTCCGCAACCCAAATCTGGGGATCGGTTTATATGTGCGCTATATATAATTATGGACCGATGTGGACCAATTTTTGCACGGTTGCTAGAGACCATATACCAATACCATGTACCAAATTTCAGCCGGATCAGATGCAATTTGCTTCTCTTTGAGGCTTCGCAAGCCAAATCTGGAGATCGGTTTATATGGGGGCTATATATAATTATGGACCGATGTGGACCAATTTTTGCATGATTGTTAGAGACCATATACCAACACCATGCACCAAATTTCAGCCGGATCGGATGAAATATGCTTCTCTTAGAGGCTCCACAAACCAAATCTGGGGATCGGTTTATATGGGGGCTATATATAATTATGAACCGATGTGGACCAATTTTTGCATGGTTGTTAGAGACCATATACCAACATCATGTACCAAATTTCAGCTGGATCGGATGAAATTTGCTTCTCTTTGAGGCTATATATAATTATGGACCGATGTCGACCAATTTTTGCACGATTGTTAGAGACCATATACTTACATCATGTACCAAATTTCAGCCGGATCGTATTAAATATGCCTCTCTTAGAGGCTCCACAAGCCAAATCTGGGGATCGGTTTATATGGGGGCTATATATAATTATGGACCGATATGGACCAATTTTTGCATGGTTGTTAGAGACCATATACCAACACCATGTACCAAATTTCAGCCGGATCGGATGAAATATGCTTCTGTTAGAGGCTCCACAAGCCAAATCTGAGGGTCCCTTTATATAGGGGCTATACGTAAAAGTGGACCGATATGGCCCATTTTCAATACCATCCGACGTACATCGATAACAACTACTTGTGCCAAGTTTCAAGTCGATAGCTTGTTTCATTCGGAAGTTTGCGTGATTTCAACAGACGGACGGACGGACGGACGGACACGCTTAGATCGACTCAGAATTTCACCACGACCCAGAATATATATACTTTATGGGGTCTTAGAGCAATATTTCGATGTGTTACAAACGGAATGACAAAGTTAATATACCCCCATCCTATGATGGAGGGTATAAAAAGATCGATCCAATACGTATATAATTCAGTTTGACAAAGTAGACATAAAATTTTGACAAACTTTTCTACAGAAATAAAATTTTAACAAAATTTGCTATAGAAATAAAATTTTCACAAACTTTTCTATAGAAATAAAAATGTTCACAAAATTTTCTATAGAAAGAAAATTTTGACAAAAATGTCTACAGAAATAAAATTTTAACAAAATTTTCTATAGAAATAAACTTTTGACAAAATTTTCTATAGAAATAAAATCTTGGTAGATTATTTTTGGCTCGATTTTCTATAGAAAGAAAATTTTGACAAAAATGTCTACAGAAATAAAATTTTAACAACATTTTCTATATAAATAAACTTTTGAACAAAATTTTCTATAGAAATAAAATTTTGACAATGATGAAAATTTTATTATGAACCGAATAAAATTTTAACAAAATTTTCTCTAGAAATAAAATTTTGACAAAATTTTCTATAGAAATAAAATTTTGGTAGATTATTTTTGGCTCTAGTGGCAACCATGATTATGAACCGATATGGACCAATTTTTGTGTGATTGGACCAATTTTGGTATGGTTGTTAGCGACCATATACTAACACCACGTTCCTAATTCAAACCGGATCGGATGAATTTTGCTCCTCCAAGAGGCTCCGGAGGTCAAATCTGGAGAACGTTTTATATGGGGGCTATATATAATTATGGACCGATATGGACCAATTTTTGAACGGTTGCTAGAGACCATATACCAATACCATGTACCAAATTTGAGCCAGATCGGATGAAATTCGCTTCTCTTAGAGGCTCCGCAACCCAAATCTGGGGATCGGTTTATATGTGCGCTATATATAATTATGGACCGATGTGGACCAATTTTTGCACGGTTGCTAGAGACCATATACCAATACCATGTACCAAATTTCAGCCGGATCAGATGCAATTTGCTTCTCTTTGAGGCTTCGCAAGCCAAATCTGGAGATCGGTTTATATGGGGGCTATATATAATTATGGACCGATGTGGACCAATTTTTGCATGATTGTTAGAGACCATATACCAACACCATGCACCAAATTTCAGCCGGATCGGATGAAATATGCTTCTCTTAGAGGCTCCACAAACCAAATCTGGGGATCGGTTTATATGGGGGCTATATATAATTATGAACCGATGTGGACCAATTTTTGCATGGTTGTTAGAGACCATATACCAACATCATGTACCAAATTTCAGCTGGATCGGATGAAATTTGCTTCTCTTTGAGGCTCCGCAAGCCAAATCTGGGGATCGGTTTATATGGGGGCTATATATAATTATGGACCGATGTCGACCAATTTTTGCATGATTGTTAGAGACCATATACTAACATCATGTACCAAATTTCAGCCGGATCGTATTAAATATGCCTCTCTTAGAGGCTCCACAAGCCAAATCTGGGGATCGGTTTATAGGGGGGCTATATATAATTATGGACCGATATGGACCAATTTTTGCATGGTTGTTAGAGACCATATACCAACACCATGTACCAAATTTCAGCCGGATCGGATGAAATATGCTTCTGTTAGAGGCTCCACAAGCCAAATCTGAGGGTCCCTTTATATGGGGGCTATACGTAAAAGTGGACCGATATGGCCCATTTTCAATACCATCCGACCTACATCGATAACAACTACTTGTGCCAAGTTTCAAGTCGATAGCTTGTTTCGTTCGGAAGTTAGCGTGATTTCAACAGACGGACGGACGGACGGACATGCTTAGATCGACTCAGAATTTCACCACGACCCAGAATATATATACTTTATGGGGTCTTAGAGCAATATTTCGATGTGTTACAAACGGAATGACAAAGTTAATATACCCCCATCCTATGATGGAGGGTATAAAAAATCATACAATTGAATAATTTCTTCTACAATGTTTGTATTACAGAAAAAGGTGCTAAGAACTAAAAAATCTCGTGGAAGTGAGAAAGATGTGGGGGAATATACAATTGGGCAGAAACAAAATTTTGAGCATTCAGATCAAAAACCTATGTTGTTAGCACCTATATTACCTGTTTATTTTCATAATTCATTATGATTGTAAATATATAAATAAATGAATAAAATTTTGAGCACAATATTGTTTGGGAGAATTTTTTTAAGCATATAATATTTTTGGGTGCAAAATGCTTCCAAACATATTATATGTTCACATAATAACATATTGTTTTTTGGAAGACAACATTATTGAATTTGGATGCAAAAATACAAAATGTTTGGAAATTGACTACCCAAACATATATTGTTTAGACCAATTTGCTTTCAAACATATTATATATTGGAAGAGATCAAACATATAAATGTTTGGGCAATAGCCAACAATGTATATGCTTGAAGCAAAATATGTTTGGGAGTATATGTTACAGAAGCGATTTTTTGTGAGCGTGTGGTTGTTTTGATTCTAGAGACAATGGAATGTCCGTTGTGTGTTGTTGGTATGTTATGTTTTGTGGTGAGAGTTGTTTTCTTGCAATAGCGAGATCAGAAAGGGATCGTGTGTGTGGAGTTGTTTTTCTTTACTGCAGGTATGTATCCTTTATGACTATTTATGTCTTTGAGTTTTATTGCTGCATTCAGTTCTGTTGGTGCATTTATGAAGTGCACGTGTGGATTTAATTTTGCAAAATTGTACGTGCGGTATTGGTGTTTATTAATGAAAATACATTTATTTCGAAACATTTTAGAAACTGAGAAGTGAATGATGTGATGTTAGAGAAATCAAAAACGCTTTTTATTGATAAAAAAAAAAACAAATAACAGATTAATAAACTGTATATTTCTGTCAATAGTTTAAAATTAGTGCGGATTTTTAATTGATTTACATAAAAAATATACAACATGAGTGGTAATAGGATGATCTATATTTATTATACATCTTGGAGATGCAGCCAGTTTTTTGAGTCTATATTTTTTATGTTACAGCAATTCCTACAGGTGAGTACTAAGTTCGAGTTTAGCCGCTAAAATTAAAAACAAATCACTAAGAAAAGTATAAAATTATACGTCTTCGATACAAATTTAAATATAATTTGGTGGAGAATAGCCCAAACCAAGTTTTTTATAAAGATTATTTTTTTATAATGAATTATTAGAAAAAACTTATCATGAAAATTGCGATTTTAGCCGCTAAACTCGAACTTAATATCCACCTTAAATACTAAATGCTATACTGACAAGTGGAAATTATGTATAATTTTATAATATTTTTTATTTCAACTATATTCTGAGAATAATTTCAAAAACGTCCCATTAGTCCATGGATATGATTCCAATAATGTACCTACTGAATGGATTTTTCAATGTGGTAAGTTTTTCTATAAACGGTATTTTGTCCGTTTTTAATAAAACCAAAATTTCAATTTATTAAAAATAATTGTTTCAATTTATTAAAAATAATTGTCACTTGCAGGTAGACAGGTCTTGTAATGGTAATTTTTTTGAATATTCTTACTGTTTAATGCTAACTAAGCTGATATCCTTATTGGCTCTAGGAAATACTCTTGAAAACCGTAAGTTAAAAATCAATATGTACGATAGAATTTGATAATATTTTTCTTATATTTTGTATAACTTTGCAATTTCAGATGCTTATAAGACAAATCCGCCCAACAAAAGTTAGCCAAAATCGATGAAAATGGAAAACAATTCAATGAATATAGCAACTTATGCCACATATATCGTTCATATGGATAGAAAACATGGAAATTTAAACTAATTAGTTTAGTCGTAATAACATAGAATATTACTCTTTTGAAGAAGCAATTATTAACTACAGGCAAGTAACTGCATCCAACGTACGAATAAAAATATTTCCTTTATTGTATATCATAAGCCATAGTTTTGTGTATTATAATAATAATTTTTTGAAATAAAATACTGGTTGTTATAGAAAATTGACTTGTTTTACACGAAAAATTTCTTAGTTGTATAAATGCTTGTTGTACCTTTGATTCCTCAATTTCTCTATATTTTTGAAAATTGTACTGACAAACAGTTTATTTCAAACAAATTTCTTAATACAGATTTCCCAAAAAATTGTTCATTTTTCCGGATAGCAGGAATATTTTGAATGAGTTTAAGTATATTCTTCCCACAGCATAGTAATAATAAACTAAAATACGATGCAATACATGAACTAATTTATAAGAAAATCATGAACTTATCTAGGTGAAAAAATCTTTAGCGCCAAATCATGGTCATTCTTACTATGGGTTAGTTCATTTTCCGTAAAAAATAGTAAACTTTTTTTTCGGTGTATGATGTTTGTTTTATGAGAACATATTATATGTTTGGAAGCACTTTGAGCCAAAAAATATTATTTGCTTGGAAGCATTTTCTCCCAAAGAAAATTGAGATCTTACTTACTAACTCAAAAAAAAAATATTTTCTGGCTAATTGGACCCTCACATTTTTAGTTTGTTTGCACCTTTTTCTGTAATGCAAACAATGTATAGGAAATTATTCGATTTTATAAATTTTGTAAATTTTACCTTTCGCCTGGACGGTGAATCGTAATCCACTCGGCTACGTAGCTGTTATTGTCATCAACAGACAATTATCGTTATAGCCATCAACGCACAAGCAAAAGGTTCGACCGAACACCAAAAAGTTTTTTTTAACATAAATATATTTTTTTCATATATTCCAAAAATGTTCGGGAGCTTGTGGGAAACTTCCGACATTACACTAAAAAACACACATGCCCGATTCCAAAGATTTTGTCTTTACTTTAAATTCTGGTTTTGGTTCCGAGCCAAAGTAGCGGAGAATACACAGAAAAAAAAGTGTCTCGTAAATTTAAGAAGATTTTTACAATAATTTATTACAAGAATTTTCCAGAATTTTAGTTCATTTTTCGTATCTTCAACGAAAATTAACTACTCGAAAGGAAATTTTACAAATTCTAAGTAGCAATCGTTTAGTTCATGGCCTACAAAATACGATGGACATTTCCTTAAAAAAATTCTTAACTGGTAGTTAAAAATTCGTTTGTTATGCTATAAAACTACTTGTGAAATGTAAAGTATTTTCTAAATAATAAGTGCAATTTACCATAAGATTTTTTTGTATGAGAAAATATTTTTTTACGAAAAATGAACTTGAAAGTGGATAGCAATTTCTTACTGACAATTCCTATGGTTAATAATTGTTGGTAAAAAATTCCCCAATGAAATATTTTTAGTTCACATGTAATTAAATTTATAGACATTTTCGTCAAAAATGGGTAGATATCATTTCATGAAGTTTTTGCTAATTTTAAGGTAAACGTTTCATCGTTCTTATACTGATATGCATTTAAGAGTATTGTTTTTAGAGTAAATTGTGGACAGATGCGATGAACTAATGCATGTACAGAGATCCTTCTCGTCAAAGTGGAATATGTTTAATGTAAAGATGATGTTACTTGAATTTTTTTTTTGAGAGTGAGAGCATGCAATGCAATAATGAGAAATGGTAGCGAGTGATGGGGATGTTGTGTATATCTGAGCGTGGGGTTGTTTTTGTTCTTTCAGTGGTTTGTGTGTGTGTTTATTATTGGCGAATGGTTTATTTGTCTGGATGAGGTGTTGTTTTCAATGAAGGCACATGTGTTTTTGTTGTTGTAGGAATGTTTTGGTTTTGCTTGGTTTTGTTTGGCATGCTTCAGTTATATAGTTGGCGTTGGCGTGGGCTGTTGCATCTTTTTAGCAAATATGTAACAAGGGAATATAAAGGTATGGAATATTTTGGTTTTTTTAGACATATATTGGCGTTTGTTTATTAAAACTTTGAAATGAAAGTTATTAATATTTTAGCGATGAAATGTACGATGGCGAAGTGATGATCGGTAGCTTAAAAAAAAGTTATTAAGAATGTTCAATATTTAGGAAAAAATGCTGAAATGGAAAGTATATTGAAATTGTTTTATCTAATTTAATTTTTATTATTCAATGTAAAAAATAAATATTCAATTTCAGAGTAACTCCAGATGAATTTGGAAAATTGTTTGTTACACCTCTGTGTATAGTTTAATGATAAATAGGTAAGAGTTTTTTTTCAATGTGGTTTTCTTTTAAAAAATAATATTCTTTATGTATATTATTATTTGCTAATTATTATTATTGTTTTAACAAGTTTCATGTTTTTCTTTGTTGTAAAAAAATATCTAAGTTAAGAGCAACCCCAGATGGATTCGGGCAAATTTTTATATTTCTCCTCAGCGTATAATTTAATAGAGAAGTGGTAAGTTTTCTTTTAAAAATTGGCTTTCTTCTCACTAGAATATTTACGTTTTAGTGACATTTTTATTGTCAAAAATTACAGGTTTTAATACTTTATTTTAGTATTACTTTAATCAAATATTTTTGGAAAAATTTTGTTACACCTCAGCATATAGTTTAATCATAAATTGGTAAGTATTCTTTTTAAAATGTGGTTTTCTGTTAAAAAGGATATTTTTTATTTATATCATTATTTGCTAATTATTATTATTATTATTATTTTTTTTTTTTTGAAACTAGTTTAATGTTTTTCTTTGTTGTAAAAAAATATTTAATTTCAGAGCAACCCCAAGATGGATTCGGGCATATTTTTATATTCCTCCTCAGCGTATAATTTAATAGAGAAGTGGTAAGTTTTCTTTTAAAATTTGGCTTTCTTTTCACTAGAATATTTAAATTTTTATGACCTTTTTATTATCAAAATTACATGTTTTTAATACCTTATTTTAGTATTACAATAATCAAATATTTTTGGAAACAAATTTATTATTTTTATTGTAAAAAACAAATATTTAATTTCAGAATAACAATTTGGAAACATTTTTATGAATTGGTAAGCTTTCTTTAACATTCTTTTAACCAGAATATTTATTTTTTTTATGCATATTATTTTTTAATTAGATTTTTTGGAAACCAATTTAATGTTTTCTATTTAATGTAAAAAATAAATATTTAATTTCAGAGTATCCCCAAATGAATTTCAATAACTTTTTAACCTCAGCGTACAATTTAATAGAGAATTGGTAAGTTTTATATTAAAACTTTGGCTTTCTTTTGACAAGAATATTTATTGTATTATGTCCTTCACATCGATAACAACACAGTTTTATGAGTTAATATATTACTTAATTCATTATTTCTCTAATTGTTTCAGCTACAAACTTTATGAGGTACGTTTATCTAAGAAAAGTTGAATTCCTTACACCATTTAATAAAATGCCCCCAAATTTGGTAAGTTACAAGCTAATTTAAAGAGATTAAAAATTATAGTTTATTACATGTTAATTTTTAACAATTTTCATTATTCCTTCCATTTTTTTCAGCAAGATATGTGAATATACTAACGATGAATAAAAAACTAAGGAAAAGTCAAAATGTCCAAATAGCGAGTTAAAATAAACTACTTTCTTGTTCCACGTAGTCATAATTTTTATTCACAAAAACATTGTATTAAGAACTCTCATCATAAGTTTTTATAATAAAGTACTTTTGCTTAAAGAAAGTTGAATTTTAATGTATGAAAATTTTCATAATATTAAAACGGGTTGTTGTTCCTTTAATTATTTAATTTCTCTGTACTGTGGAATGATTGATTTAAAAATAGTTTAGTCGTCGACATTTTAAGGAGATTGTTAACCACTTTTTATTATCGGGTTTCCCAAAAAATAAGCAGGTAAACCAAAATAATACTGACTTTTTAACTTGGTAGGGGTATATAAATCTTATGGTGTTGTAAAAATGAACTAAACTACAATGTTATAGATTAACTAAAATTTAAGAGAATTATAAACTACACAAGTTGAAAAAAATCTTAAGGGCTAAATCATGGTCAATATTACTACAGTTTAGTTCATTTTGCAATGGAAAAGGGTTCACTGTTTTTTCAGTGTACAAGTAAGGATACTTTTAAGACACAATTCTCTTTTAAATTTGGATTTTGTGTACTTGCTTCTAGGAAGCAAATTTTAATTTTTCGCTTTTTTTCTTCATATGCTATCAAAGTCCTTTAAAAACGAGTTAACGACAACTTTATTTTCCAAATTAAGACCCGACTTCCAGTAGAAATTATGCTATGTTTCAAGTAAAAAACGTCTTTAAAATAAAGTATTGAAAAACATATCCTATTTTTGAACGATTTTTCACTTTGTAGTCAAGATGATTTGTTGTCAAGTATAGAGAAAGAAATAGAGATTGAAACCGGGAGGGTTGACGAAAGATATCAACAGAACACAGCGAGAGAATCAAAAGAGAGCAATTTCTGTGAAACTGCTTGTATGTTGTTTCGGAAAACTGTTTTATGTGTTCATTTGTTTTGGCTATGCGCTTGGCATGGTAATAAGGCTTCGCCAAAAATTTCATATTCTTAAGTCTAAATATTATTTAATTTGAATATTAAATTGCGTATTCGGAGTAAAGAGAATAGACATTCGGAATGAAGAGTATAACCATTAAAAAAACAGCATGTGTTTTTGCCTTGAGAGCAGCAATTCAAGTATGTGTGGACATGTGTTTTGTTTATCATTGGCATTATGGGCACAATTTTTCGGGTTCGTCAAAAGAAATCGGAATGTACGACGAGTAAGTCAAAATATTTAGGAAGAAAGGAAATTAAAAAAAAAACAGTGGAAAATATATAAAAATTACATTTCATTTCTGAAAAATATAAACTTAGTTTCTCTTCATGAATAGGTAGTCCAAGATGAGTTGACGGACACTTTCAAAAATAAAAGCGGCCATTAAGTTCGAGTTTTGCCGCTAAAATTATTGTTCATTTTAGCGGCAAAACTCGAATCTCTAAAAGCAGAATAACATAACCTTTGGCAAATTTCTTTAAAATGAATTATTAAAGAAAAGAATACCGGCCCTAAAGGTAAAAATGAAATTAAGTATAAAATTATTCGTTAATAAATATTCATATTTATTTATATTTCTAAATACGATAAATTTAAATGCATTTAAAATGGTGCTAAATGCTAGTAAAAACTAGTTCACGCCTAAATAAATTTATGTGTACATTGTAAAATTATTTATGTTTATACTCGACTTCACGTTCTTCTTTTGTTAGAGTTTTTGAATTTCTTCGAAAATTTCAAATTTTTATACCAAAAACATTTTTTGTTACAAAATTGTTATTTTGCAATAAAAAAATAATATTTTATCCAAAAGCTCAGGGCTCAAAATGCTTCCAAACATATAATATATTCACATAACTCAAACATAATAATGTTTCGGCAATATCCAGTAATATATGTGCTTCCTGCAAAATATGTTAGAGAAGCAATTTGTTTTTTTTTTTTGAGGGTGTGGTCCGAACGGCGTATCACATTGCTGTGAAACTACATTAAAATTAAAATTCAATAACAGTTTTAATTGAATCAATTAAAATTTTAATTAATTTCGCGACCAAATTGAATTATTAATTGATATGGGCAATAAATTTCAATAAAAAAATTTTTATATTGCGCCTCCAATATCTTATTTAGTTTTATTTGAAATAAGAGAAAATATGCATTTCTTATAAAAAATATTCAAAATTTTATTTTTCTGAATTATGCTATAGACTAAAGAATTTGGTTTTTGTTATTTGTTTGTGTTTGTTCTAACATCACTTGGGCATACAATTATGATCAATAACAACTAAAGGGTTAAAAAATAAGCTATATAAATCATTATCTTCCTTATCATATTAACGATGTCAGCATATTCCTTCTAATATTTAGATGCGTCTAGATTTCCAATAAATCAGCAGCCTGTAATCTAAATTAGTTTTTCCGAAAGTAAACAGAATAATTCGAATTTAATTTTGTTCAATTAAAAGTTAATTTTGTTAAACATTACCTGCATAAAACATCAAGTTCCAGGTTGCATATTTATAATGTTATTTTGCAGTTGTAGTCGTTTAGCATAAAAGGGTTATTAAGGAGCTCGGTAATTTAATTTTAGTAACAATTTCTTTCCAAAATTTCCACACATTGAAATCGTCTATTAAAATTTGAACCAATCAAAGACGAAAATAATGGCAAAGCAATGTAATATTTGTTGTTGTATTGATGATATATAACATAAATTCTGGAAATTGGAAAAAATATAAATGGAAAATATATATTTTTATAATTTTCGGATATTTTTCATATTTTTAAATCTAAAAGAAAGAACTTTACCATTACATAATTCAGCTCATTAGTTTATATATCAGATATACTGCTCTCTACTAGGGTTCACACTGAAAAAAAAACAGGTAAAAGAAAAATGCAATTTAATGCCAACACTACTTCGCAACTTCAAGGTGAATCTTCCAACAAAACCATACCGCTCTTGGTTTTAAGAAAACTAGGAGTGAAAAATTTTTATAATTTTAAAAGATAAATACTGTACCCACCTTTTGATTGCAAACATATTCTTATATAATTGATAAAATGATGGACTCGATGGGATTGATTGGTCAATTTCACGAAATAAAACTGGTCACTAAAAGAAATGAATAAAAATATATTATTTTAGTGCGTTTAATGTAAACAGGCTTCAATGGAAAACGGTATTCACATTTCACAATTTCTTACCTTCAATTAACGTTGATTGTTTTCCATTTGTACAATACCACAAAACACAAACACAGGTAATTTCAAATGCGTTCTGTCATATATTTTTGCAAACTTTTACCAAGTGGCTATTTGTTGTTGCACACTGTATTTATTTCAATCCTTTGCTATGATTTGTTGTTGCGTTAAAAATATTTAAAGGGTGATACGGTCAAAATTTGGTCAATATAAACTTGACGTATTTCTTTCAATTTTGCATTTAAAAAACCCGAACACCCCTCATTTTGAAGGTGTGTGTGTAGAATGTTGCTCCTATTTTGATTTTGGATTTCACTCTTCAGTTGTCAAAATGCCGTCCAAGCAAGAAGAGCAGCGTATCAAAATTTTGCTCGCGCATCGCGAAAATCCGAGCTATTCGCACGCAAAGCTGGCAAAATCGTTAAAAGTTGCCAAATCAACCGTTACAAATGTAATTAAAGTGTTTGGGAACGTTTTTCGACAGCCAGGAAGTCTGGATCGGGGGAAAATCGAAAACCGGAAGCCGCTGAGACGACAGAGAGAGAGAAGAGAGTTGCCGGTAGTTTCAAGCGAAACCCTAACCTCTCTCTCCGAGATGCCGCAAATAAGCTGGGTGTATCGTCCGCAACCGTGCATCGAGCCAAAAAACGAACCGGACTATCGACTTACAAGAAGGTAGTGACTCCAAATCGCGATGATAAACAAAATACGACGGCCAAAGCGCGATCCCGGAGGCTGTACACGACGATGCTGACGAAGTTTGACTGCGTGGTAATGGACCACGAAACCTACGTCAAAGCCGACTACAAGCAGCTTCCGGGACAGGAGTTTTATACGGCAAAAGGAAGGGCTTTCCCCCCAGATATTTTCAAGCACATAAAACTGTCAAAGTTCGCAAAGAAATATCTGGTTTGGCAAGCCATCTGTACCTGTGGCTTGAAAAGCAGCATTTTCATAGCTTCCGGGATTGTCAACCAAGAAATTTACGTGAAAGAGTGTTTGAATAAACGTCTGCTGCCTTTCCTGAAGAAACACGGTTGTTCCGTACTGTTTTGGCCGGATTTGGCATCTTGCCATTACGGTAAAAAGGCCATGGAGTGGTACGCCGCCAACAACGTTCAAGTGGTTCCCAAGGACAAGAACCCTCCCAACACGCCAGAGCTCCACCCAATTGAGAAATACTGGGCTATTGTCAAGCGGAACCTAAAGAAGACCAAAAAAAAAAACTGCTAAGGACGAGCAGCAGTTCAAGGCAAACTGGCTTTCTGCGGCGAAGAAGGTGGACAAGGTGGCTGTACAAAATCTGATGGCAGGTGTCAAGCGTGAGGCCCGGCAATTCGGATTTGGAAAAGCGAAAGCCTAACTGAATATTTTTCCTGAATTTTATACTAATTGAACGTGAAAAAGAAATTTAATTTGATTTTTTAAATAAACGATTTCACCGATTTACACGCGTTTTCCCTTGACCAAATTGTGACCGTATCACCCTTTATGCACACATTTTGAATGCAGCAGACAGAATATCGCCAATCATATTTTTCAATTTACGCGAAAAACAAAAACCCAACCGTTCGTTACGAGTTACTTCCACAGACTATTCTCCTTATCATACATTGTTGAATAAATACCCATTATCTTGTTCTCTTTTCGCTCTTTCCATTGCTAACAATTATTCAATTTCAATCACAAAGGTAATTGGAAACGGAAACATTTTCAAACACGTTTGTAATTGAAAACTATTTCCGGATTGATTAACAAATTGATTGAATCAATTAATATTTTAATTGGAAACGTAACAAATATCAATCATTTTTTAATTGGTCTTTATTCGGATTTGATTAAATAATTAATTGAATCAAATAAGGTACTTAGATTTGTAGCTAGCTAAAATTTAATAGACTGAATTTATAGGTTCAATTAATGTTTTATTTTATAAAAATAAAAAAAATCAGACATCAAGATAACTAGACAATTAATATTTAATAAAGCATCTAAAGGTAGTTCCACAGTTCTCCCCAGCAAAAAAAAAATGGGAGTTGTTCTAAAGGCACAACTTTAAAAGCGCTTCCAAAAATGTCCTCACAAAGAAGTTAATTATTTTAACCGCACATGAAGTTTTTTTAATTCAGTATTTTAAAGCTCATTTTTTTCATATTTTAATGGGAAATGTTTGTTTTTGTTTTTTTCAAATAGGTTAAAAAGAATTAATAATAAAATGGTACAAATTATTCATTCTAGAATGCCAAATCCATTCTAGAAAAATCGAAAATTTTTGAAAATATTCCAGGGTAAACGTATCAGACAAGAATTAGAATGCATTAAAAATTATAAAAATTATCTATTTAGGAAAATATCACAAAGTTTTTTAATTCACATTCAAAACACTGTATTCGGATGACACCTTAAGAAGTGATGCAAATTCAGTGCAACGGCTGTTGAAATGGTGGACATCTGTCCTATGACAAGTTCTTATTACAGTCATCGCTTCTCCGCCAATTTTGCACCACTCCCAGATCCAAAAAGAACTTTTTCACTATTTTTGTGGCGACGCTTTTTTGCAGCATTATTAATATGTATATACATTTATGAAAGAATAATTTTAACATCAATTACTATTTTTATACCCTCCACCATAGGTTGAGGGGTATATTAACCCATTAACGCCGACGGGTGCGAAAACGCACCAAAAATAGAGGTGTTTTTGAACATGCATAGAAACGGTTTCATATTCGATATCGCTTTTCTGTTTCTTGGTATAGATAGTAGATGGATGGGTCTATTTAGTGTACTTAGACTGTTTTTTCATCAAACGTCACCTACATGATGATAAACGCATCGCCAAGTGCAGGTTTTTCCACATGCAAAAAATAACCCTATAATACAAAGAAAACATATAGAAAAAAACATTTTTTAAATATATATTGGTATGGATCGGTAGCCCTCTGTCCTATATTTAACTCATAAAATTTTCAAAATTGTACATATAAACGTCTTTGCATATATACGTGTTGTGCGTTTTCGCACCCGTCGGCGCTAATGTGTTCTCTTTTACTAAGAAAATTATTTTCGGTTAACCTTTTGTGCGAACGCTAATGAAGCGCTCCCAATCAAAATAACTGTCACACCGTCTGCTCTCTGCCACGATCTCTTTAATGAATCATTTCGCTTAAAAATTATCTAAAGAGATTACATTCGTATATATTACATATACATACATACATATATGTATATATTACAGTTAATCGTACAAAGCATAGTCAAACAAGTGAATGACATAATCAGTGATAATTGTTATTGAGTTGTGATTGAGATTTATATTCTATTTGTGCCTCTTCGCGAGTTCAGTTTTAATTATGGCAAAGTGTTCAATAGTTACTTCGAAAAGGACAGGATTATCAGTTCGTGAACTGGAAGAATTAATTGAGAACGAATGGTCTGATGATGAAATCGAGCCACAGAAACAGTTGTCGAACGCTTTGGCCATTGATATAACCGTTTTGCCTCCGAATGATGTGGACACCATGACAGATACCGAAGATGTCCCGGACGACCAAATGTTCTGTGATGATCCTGGACCTAACAAAACTGATAGTGCCTTAGCAAGTATGCCCGAAATTTGTGGTTCCGTCGAAATGCACGTTGAACGTCCGGACGCCGACAACGATGACGACGACGATTTACCATTCAGATCGCCCAAACATCAGGAGACACATACGGTAAAAATCAAGCCACCGAAGTGGCGCAAACGTATTTTGCAAACATTTGAACAGCCCATCGATATGTCGAATATTGCAATGGAAATTTTAGCAGAGAAATATGGTAAGCACTCAAGCGTTTTTGATTCCGATTGTGGTCTACGACTTTCCATTCCAGGCTCGTACTCTCCATTAGAATTGTGGCAGCTTTTAGTGGATGATGAAGTCATTGATCATATGGTAGAAAATACAAACATATATGCTGGACAAAGGAACAGTTCATTTCAAACGTGTGCCGCAGAAATGCGAACTTTCATTGCTGTTTTGTATGTAACAGGAATCATTAGATTGCCATCAGTGCGAAATTATTGGTCACGGTCAGTAACTGGCCTTCCTTTTGTGAAGGCCGCAATTACTCGTGATCGCTTCCTGAAGGTGAAACAATACCTCCACGTATGTAACAACAATGACATGGATAGAAATGATAAGTTTTCTAAGATAACTCCATTCAATTCTATTTTCAACCGGAAATTCATGCAATTTGGTATATTTGCACACCACCTGAGTATTGACGAGCAAATGATAGCGTATTTCGGTAAACATAGCTGCAAAATGTATATACGCGGCAAACCGATACGTTTTGGATTTAAATACTGGGACCTTTGTTCATCGGAAGGCTATTGTTTCCAATTTGTACCATATGCGGGTGCCAGTCAATTTTACAACAATGATATGGGCCTCGGTGAGAATGTTGTAATGCAGCTGATGGGATTTTGTGCTGAGCCGAAACACCACACAGTTGCATTTGACAATTTCTTCACCTCCCACAAATTGATGGTACGCCTAAATGCAGAGGGATACTTTGCCGTTGGCACAGTACGTGAGAATAGAACTGGCAAAGCTCCACTAATTAAACCAAAAGATATGAAGAAAGAAGACAGAGGCCACTCAGATGCAGTATACGACCACAACAATAAGATTGCTGCAATTCGTTGGAACGACAATGCTGTAAGTATTAAAATATTTTTTTTTAGTTCATATATTTTTAATTCAATCATTGATTGATTTACTTATTCAATTGCAGCCCGTTACTGTTATGTCCAATTATTTACAAGTCGAACCTAAGCACCAAGTTCGTCGCTATGAAAGAAAACAACGAAAAATGGTAATGGTTGAGCAACCAGACATCATTCAGCAGTATAACAAACGAATGGGAGGCGTTGATCTCTTCGACAACGCAATGAACAACTACAGGATTTCCCTCCGTGGTAAAAAATGGTATTGGCCATTGATCACAAACGGTCTTGATGCTGCAATGATCAATGCTTGGAAGCTGTTTTGCGCCATTCGTAGTTTCCAGCGCCAAAACGCAACGACAAATAAGGATGGCTCCAAAAAGGAATTCAAGAATATGGGACAATTCGAATTCCGCAACATTGTGACTGATTCGTTGCTGCAAATTGAGACAGTGGCATATCATCGAGGTCCAAAAACTCAAGACACACCAGCTCAAAAACGTTTAAAACTGGATAATGTTGGCCACAATATTTAGAAAAGAGAAAAACGCATTCGCTGTCGCCACTGTGCCTCGCATACCATTTATTACTGTGCCAAGTGCAAAGTGGCAGTGCATCCAAAATGTTTCTCAGCCTACCATGCCGGAAACTATAAATAACGTGCAACCTTTAGAACATGCATTACTTAACTATTTTTTAAATATTAAAACTTAAAATTTTATTAAAACTCCAACTTAATTCATGTAGTTTCCTTTACAATGCTATTAATTTACTAAAACATTTTCTAGTACTAAAATTGTACTCACTAACGCCGACGGGTGCGAAAACGCACCACACCCTGCACGAGCAAGGGGTAGAGATAGGGGGCTGAATTTTTGTGCGCGGAATATGAGTGACATTATAGCATCCGCCACTAAGTTTCAACATTTTTCTCCCACTAATAAGGGAGCCGGCGTTAATGGGTTAACTTTGTAACACATCGAAATATTGCTCTAAGACCCAATAAAGTATATACATATATTCTGGGTGAAGGTGAAATTCTGAGTCGATCTAAGCATGTCCGTCCGTCCGTCTGTTGATCACGCTAACTTCCGAACGAAACAAGCTATCGACTTGAAACTTGGCACAAGTTGTTGTTATTGATGTTGGTCGGATGGTGTTGCAAATGCGCTATATCGGTCCACTTTTACGTATAGCACCCATATAAACGGACTATCAGATTTAGCTTGCGGAGCCTCTAAGCATAAGTGTAGGAAAGCCTCTGGGGAGGGGCTTAGACTCCCCAGAAACATTTAGCCCCCCCCAGAATTTTAAAACCTATTTACGATTTTCCATTTTTATAAAAAATAAACAAGCCCAGCAAAAAAAGCGTCGCCAAAAAAGTAATGAAAATGTTCTTTTTGGATCCGGAAGTGGTGCAAAGTTGACGCAGAAGCGATGAATTTAACATGGACTTGTCATAGGACGGAAGTCCTCCATTTCAACAGCCGTTGCACTGAATTTGCATCACTTCTTTATGGATGTAAATTAAATAAATTTTGTGATATTTTGTCAAATAAATAATTTTTATAATTTTTTATAATTTTTAATGGATTCTAACGCTTGTCGGAAACATTTGACCTCAAATATTTTTAAAAATTCACAATTTGTTCAGATTGGGTTTAGACTTTTTTCGACAAAATTTAAATTCTTTGTACCGTTCTATGAATTCTTACTCCGTTTTTAACGTATTTGAAACAAAAAAGTAAAATTACCCACTAAAAGTATGAAAAACCCAAGTTATAACAAATTGAATTAAAAGAACTTCCTACTCAGGAAGTTCTTTTAAATGAATAAATAAAGAACATCATTGGGAGTACATCTTCTGGAAGTGCTTTTAAAGTGGTGCCTTTGGAAGAACTTCCAAATTTTTTTGATGGGAAGTATATACAAACGCACAAAGTTCCGCAAAAGACTTTCACGCACAATCGAATTGCTCGGGTTGTGGTAGCAGTTGCCGATGGCAATGTTTGAAATCTGATATTTATGAAATAAAGCTGTGGTTGAACTTATGATTTAGTTTAATAAAATAAAGCTCCTTTATTATTTTTTTAGTCTGGTTTAGTCAATTTTATTAAAAAATACGAGTAAACCGATCCCCTCAAAGAGAAGCAAATTTCAACCGAGCATACTGAAATTTGGTACATGGTGTTGGTATATGGTCTCTAACAACCATGCAAAAATTGGTCCACATCGGTCCATAATTATATATATTTAGCCCCCATATAAACCGATGCCCAGATTTGGCTTGCGGAGCCTCAAAGAGAAGCAAATTTCATTCGATCCGGTTGAAATTTGGTACATGGTGTTGATATATGGTCCTTAATAACCATGCAAAAATTGGCCCACATCGGTCCATAATTATATATAGCCCCCATATAAACCGATCCCCAGATTTGGCTTGCGGAGCCTCAAAGAGAAGCAATTTTCATTCGATCCAGCTGAAATTTGATACATGGTGTTGGTATATGGTCTCTAACAACCATGCAAAAATTGGTCCACATCGGTCCATAATTATATATATCCCCCATATAAACCGATCCCCAGATATGGCTTGTGGAGCCGCAAAGAGAAGCAAATTTCATCCGATCCGGCTGAAATTTGGTACATGATGTTGGTATATGGTCTATAACAACAATGCAAAAATTGGTCCACATCGGTTCATAATTATATATAGCCCCCATATAAACCGATCTCCAGATTTGGCTTGCGGAGCCTCTAAGAGAAGCAAATTTCATCCGATCCGGTTGAAATTTCATTCGTGATGTTAGTACACGTCTCTAATAACCATGCAAAAATTAGTCCATATCGGTCCATAATTATATATAGCCCCCATATAAACCGTTCTCCAGATTTGACCTCTTGGAGGAGCAAAATTCATCCGATCCGGTTCAAATTTGGAACGTTGTGTTAGTATGTGGCCGCTAACAACCATACCAAAATTGGTCCATATCGGTATATAGTTATATATAGCCGATCCCCAATCACACAAAAATTGGTCCATATCGGTTCATAATCATGGTTGCCACTCGAGCCAAAAATAATCTACCAAAATTTTATTTCTATAGAAAATTTTGTCGAAACTTTATATCTATAGAAACTTTTATCAAAATTTTATTCCTTGTTGTTTTTTATTTCAGCTTAAAACCATGCATTGACTAAACTACAAGTGTAGCTTAACCAACAGAGGAAAAGAATGTTTGTCAAATTTATTTGGGCAAAGCTCTGTACGCACGTTTCGGAATTACCACATCCCTCATCAGCATCCTCAACTTGCAGCAAAACTATCAACCAATTATCAGAATAAATTCAGGCAGTTCATTAAACCCAACAATGAACCACACTTGAACCTTCCGAAAAAAGGTTTTGCATGATAGTCGGCTTATGCCGAAATAAATTCGTACAATCATATCTCTTTTCCTATGCCACGGTCAAATCATCGATTTAAGTGCAGTTGGCTGGGTTTATTTTACAAAAAATATGTAGTAGTATGTGCGACACAAATTGAAATTGCCCCGCTTGTTCAAGTAACTAGTTATTGACTATCAAATTCACCTATCACCAATAAGTACCACTAGTTACTCCCAAATCTACTCGACATGTATTTAACTGGTGAATTTAACATGGGGATGTCATTGGAGGGAGCCAATTGGATATCCTTAGCATGACGTTTAGCACAAGAAATAAGTAGTAACTGTGGGATACATATATAAATAGCTTCATTTCATTATTGTAATAATTAGACCACAAATCGATTAAAATATAATTTAATAATTTTAATTTATTTATTAACATGAATTATATTAAATTAAAATTAAATATATTCCACAAACATATTTAAAGGTAAAATTAAAAAATGCAAAACATAAAACTTAATTTAAATACATAATAGAAAGGTGTCTTTACGGGAACGTACCGCATAGCATGTACATCTGAATGACATAGTGGTACCTGAAAATAAAGAATAAAATTAACAAAATAATGCAAAATGTATACCATATTATTAGTATACTTACTAAAAAATTCCGCAATATAACCAAACACGTTTTTATTAAATTGTTTTGTAATGCTCTGCAAAAAACTTCTTGCTACGAAACCAACAGAAAACTAACTAGATTATGAGTTTTTGAAAATTCTAAAGTATTGGGATGAGCTTTGTTGCTTTTTTGTTCTTCAAAATAATGGATAATTATCTCAGAGAGCTCTACAAATTGTCCAGCAAATAAGAGAATTCTCCCGCGTCTATTTTACAGGCTACCAGTTATCTGCGTTATAATTATTCGACTATTCCATAGATTACTTATCTCCTCTTAAATAACCAGTTAACCTTGTAGTTGTTTATATAAATCGCGAAAATGCGACAATGGCTTCTTGCAGAACAAGCGGGTGGTGATGTCATATGTGTATTGAGTTAGCTGGAAGTCACCTCTGATTAGTTAATTTGATTTTGAGTGAGTTCAATAAATTCCTACTGGGTGGTGATGCCATATGTGTATTTTAAGTTATGTAGTTTAAGTTATTTAAGTTGAAATACAAACGTTTTATCATTATCCATTTTTGTACGGCAAATTGCTGATTCTCAAAAATTTCTTTACAGGCAAAATTTCTGTTAATTTCCGTTATTTTAAAGCTTTCGTAAATTTCATATGTACTCGTAAGTAGCAATATTTCAACAATATCGAGAGTCAGTTGTTAAGGAGATGCCACAAATTCTTGATTGCTTTTTACAACTTTTTTTTTTAATTGGTCTTAGTTGGTTCTACACTGGACTGATTATCGCCGCGACGCTCTATATTTATGCTCATATACATAATAATTTACTGACATTATCGAAGGAAGAAACTTATTAGAAATTTCAATACAAATTCGTAGTTTTAAGTAAAAAATTGGAGTTCAATATTGCAAAAACGTCTTTAGCGCCATATGAAATTTAAGGTGGAAAAAATTTTAGGGCCAAAATGTGATCCGAATCGGTTGAAATTTGCTACGTGGTCTTGGTATGTGGTATCTAAGCACCTTGCAAATATTGCCCTAAACAACAACTGACTTTGGACGACCTTCACGAAATTCGTTTGGGAGTGAACTACGACCTCGGTTGAATTCACATCAAGGATGATTAATTATGTTAGTTGAATTTACGAGCAAAAAGTGATACTAGTTTATGAATATTATATGCTTGCACTTAAACATAATGTGGTAAACAATTGTGTCCTAAACATATATTTTTTATGCAGAAACATATGAAAACCACCCTTTTCTGTGCGTGTAAGGTTAGAAGAAATGACCGCATGGGCCTTTACCACTTCATTTGATGGCCACATTATATCATTTCGAGGATACTGAGATTCTCAACCTATTCGCTTATTTATATGGAACACGTAGTTCGTTAGGCAAGAAAATTCATATGAGGGTACAAATTCATTATTATTATGACGCTAAATTGCCACTTTTTCATATGGATATAAGAAGGGGTCACGGGAGTTGACCCCTTTGCAATTTGAACAAACTCTGCTTAATAGGCGTAAATAGAAAAATTAAATAAAATGACCGTAAATCATTGGACAGTCCTCGAGATAATGCTGACACTCTTCACAATTGAATGCACTGATTAAATTGGTCTAAATGAACTATGGTCGAATGGAATGAGTAGAAGGCCTCCGAAGTGAAGTGAATCAATGAGAAAAGCGAAAAAGATACAACATCAATGGAATACAAATCGATTCAATATGAAAATGAATTCGTTTTTATCATTGACTATCCCCATCCACATGTCATACCGGATGGTTCGAAATGAACCACCGGAAATAGACGAAAGGACATGACAAAGTGTCCATAAATAAGGGAATTCAACAGACACGCAATTAACAAAACTAATTCATGCAAAACATCCAATTTCTGCTAAGGAGTGAATGATGGAAAATCGAATCTATTCGAAGCCTTTGTATTATTTATAAATGTCACTGTATCTTCGTTAGAGGAAGTAGAAGGATCTTAAGTGATCAATTATTCACTACATTTGCAATTAGATCGGTTGATATATACAACGTGTGAACAGATTAATGTGTTCCTTCTAATAACATTCAAGTAAATATGAAAGAATTAAAAAATTCTATACACTCAAAAAAGTAAACTCTCTATTTCACTAAAGCCAATTTAACTTTATTTTAGTTCATGGAATTATTATGTTTGGAGAAAGTTTCCTTTACTCTAATAATTTGTTGCGTCCGTTAGTTAAATTAACTAAAGCCGAGGAAAAAAATATGCACAAATGAAGCATAAAGATGAACCAAATTTTACCAAAAATACGTTCATCATGAACTTCGTATGTCACTAAAGACATTCTTGCAATTATGAACTCCAATTTTTTCCTTCAAACTACAAATTTTTCTTTAACAAGTGAAAAAACTTAATTATGTCTAATATTTTTTTTTTTTTTGAATTTGTCGAAAAATATTTACTTATTTTTATGACATCGGCGTGATGCCAGCGTTTTTAATACTGTTTAGTTAAAATTTTCTAAAAATATTCAAAATTTTCTAAAATCAAGCGAGTGTTTTCTTCCATTCACTGTTTTTTCAGTGTATGAAATGCTGTTAGCGTAAATCATCTACCATAAATAAGTACTGAAGTACTTTTAGTTACAAATTGTTATTTAAAAGGTGAAGCGGTTAAATTAAGATCAGCTATAGAGAATTTGCTAATGATGAGAAACTCTTCTGTGCCTTCACCATTACAATTCCTTATGATAAAAGAAAAAATATATGTGGTTCTACTTCATGAACCAAAATACGAACAAGTATGTTAAAGTTAAATTTAACCTCAGTTTAACTACGGACTTTTTTCTGTGTAGTTAAAGTTTTGTTCACCAGGATACATAATTCTGTTACCTTTTGGTTTTGTGTCTAGCGCGAATAATGTGATTCATTTCCTAATATACTTTGTGCATTATCAGTAACATTTAAGGGCTATCATATTAGACCCTAACCTCAAAAACTAACATCTTCTTTGACCCTTTGACAGGGACTAGACCAAACAAATCTACTTAGAAGTGTTCATTTGTTCCTTTGTCCTGGAAATATTAACATTTCCTTTGCAAATTACTGACTGGACACAATGGCTTTGTACTGGCCTTTGCTTCCGTATAACAACTATTGCAGACACGACTGTCATTACATCCAATGCTGGAGAAGAGGCTTTCTCGAAGGCTATGAATATTTTTGGGGTATTGTGATTTATGTCTGCAATCAGGATAGACTTTGATGACAATCCCTTGATGCCAAATAGGAGTAAATGAGGTTGGACTAGCAAAACTCTGAATTGGTTCGGGATTGGTATAGACCATAGATAAGGCTATATTACGAGGCATCTACATAGTCCTGTCGTGGTTGATTTGCTAAACTGTGTTTAGTTGTGGTTGGGCTCTGCCATTTGCTTTCATTACGAAAGCAAGGCAACATTCATTAAAATCCATCCACAATCAAAAACAAACTACACACTATGGCAGGAGCAATCTCAGTAATTTTTGGCTCTACACTGTTATCGCAGGAGGATATCAAAAGACCAGAAGGTGTTAACGAATGTGGAAACTTAATGAATTCTGTTGTGGCTTACTGCTTCCTTAGACAGGAATTCCAAGATATGCAATGAAAGCTTAAAATTCACACGATTCTAAAACAGAGGAGAATACATTTTCAAATAAATATATAAAGTAGTGTATTAATAATGCAACATTATTAGTGGCAAATAGATTTGTACAAAAGTCCGGCGATGGGTTTGTCTGATTACCTCTATTATGCAAATACAGTGAAACCTCATAAATTAGGATTTGTCCTTTGGACTGTAAATGGGGATGGTATTAAGTCATACACGCACGAAAAAGACTGTTTTTCATATGTTTGGGTGTAAAAATTATATGTTTGGAACTCAAATTTTTAACACAATATTTTTAAATGCAAGTATACAATGTTCATAAACTAGCATAACATGTTTGGGACATGTTTTTTTGAGGGTGTAGATGGATTAATTTATTGTATATATGTACTGAAGTTCATCTCACTAATAAGTTCCATTTTCAAGAATTTAATGAAAACTTCGTAATAATTCTTATTATACTATTTTGAAGTTCATTCGAAAAGTTAAAATTGGTAGAATTCTTTGAAATAGTTTGAATTACAGAGATTTGGTTATTATTACATTCAATTAACCCAGTTTCTCCAAATTACAAAATTCTGTTATGAAAAATTTTTTAATATGTGAAAAAAAAAATTATATACTGCAGTAAGTGCGGTGAGGGTGAATCTTATGGGTGGCTTAAACTAATTTTATACAATCCCACGGCGACGGGTTCTGTGTACTGGATTGACCCGATGGACCCCATTAATTGGCCAGCGGCTGCCACATCAGTGTACGTGTTGTTTCGTCCGTCTTTTTGTGTTGGACAAGGTGCATCTCCGTTTGCTGTTGGTACGAGCCGGTATAGAGGAGAACCCCAGACCATGGTATTGTTCAGTCTGCCGAAACCTGATCCACCACCGTTCGGTTTCGGTCAAGTGTAACCGGTGCTTGGAGTGGGGGCATTACCGGAACTGCTCCGGCTTAACATCGCTGCGGGAGTATAGTCATACTGACTATGTGGCAGGATGCTGTGCCCGCGATAGCAGCAGTGGGTCGTCTGACTATGCGACCCCCCCGACATCTCCCGTACAACAATATTCTCCGCCGCAGCATCTTACACTCAATATTGTTGTTCCAGTTCCGGATAGTGCATCGTTTTTGCAATTTAATTGCAACGGGCTCAGAGGTAAGATTAGCGAAATCGTGGACTTTATGAATCGGAAAAGGATAAGGGTCGCGGCGATCCAGGAAACTAAGCTGAATTCCACCTGCAGCCTACGCCATTGTGAAGGAAACAATGTGCTTCGAAAGGATCGCACAAGAAGTGGAGGTGGTGGCCTGGCTTTCATAATACACCGTTCCGTGCAGTATAGACCTATTCCGCTTGTGCTAGATACTAGTGACCCGTATATGGAATGTATGGGGGTAGAAGTCAAGTCTGGGGCTGCCGAGATAGAGCTATACAATGTGTATATACCGCCGGTTGGTAGCTGTGCTCCAGGTTATAGCCCAAACATTGAGTGGCTGTTGTGTGGGCATAACCGATTGGTTCTAGGAGACTTTAATGCCCACCATGAACTTTGGCATTCACTCCTAGGTAATGACCAGAGAGGCATACCTTTGGCAGAACAGATAGATGACTTCACGTTTTGCACGGTGAACGAAGAGGCCCCCACGAGAATTATGGGTGACTGCAGCAGTTCGCCAGATTTATCTTTAGCGTCCTGGTACTGGTCTGATAAATGACGTTTCCTACACACAAAAAAAGTTTTTTCTGATTCAATCACGAAATTAATTGATCCAATTAATTTTTAATTGAAATGTCTTCAATCACAGAAATGATAGTATCAATTAAAAAATTAATTGAAGGCCAATTAAAAAGTTAATTGATCCAATTAAAAAATTAATTGATACTATTATTTTTGTGATTGATTTTTGTTTCAATTAAAAAATTTGTTGAATCAATTAAATTTTTAATTGAATATTTTTTAAAACTCAATTAAAATTTTAATTGGAAAAATTTTCGTGAAATTTTTTTGTGTGTGGCAACCCGTCATTTCATTGGGATCATACCACCTCCCCATAGTTCTCAATTTGTCCTTGGAATCACTCATTATATCCGATGTCTGGAAGATGGGAAGAGTGATTCCACTACTGAAGCCAGACAAAGATTCGAGTAAAGGTGAATCGTACAGACCGATATCCCTTCTCTCGCCAGTAGCCAAGACCCTTGAGGCACTACTCCTCCCCAGCCTTGGAGAATTTTCCAGCTGCTCACCATCAACATGGATTGCGTAAGCTAAATAGTACGACGACAGCGTTACATGCCATTTCGACACATATCAATAAGGGACTTTATCAGCCCAAGCCGTGTCATAGGACGGTCCTCGTGGCGCTTGACCTATCGAAAGTGTTCGATACGGTCAACCATGCCACATTATTCGAGGACATCGAGAATACGTCCCTACCGGCAGGAACGAAGCGTTGGGTTCTGAATTATATGCGTGGACGCCAGTCGTACGTGGAATTCAGGGACAAGAAGTCCCTGAATTCCCGGGGTTAAAAAGGGAGTTCCCCAGGGCGGGGTGAAATCTCTGGCACCGTTTAATATCTACCTGTCATTGATTCCACCCCCTCCTGACGGTGTCGAGATTGTGTCATATGCGGACGATTGCACAATCATGGCATCCGGGCCCATTGCTGATGACATTTGCGATCGATTGAATATCTACCTCGCTGATCTTACCACTTATTTCACTGCAAGAAATTTGAGGATATCTCCCACCAAATCCTCAGCCACACTATTCACTACATGGACGGCGGAAGTACGCAGGCAGTTGAATGTCAGAGTCGATGGCGAAACAATTCCGACAACAAATTACCCCAAGATTCTCGGGGTCACATTCGACAGCTTTATAAGTCGTCCGCCCATGCCACTGCAATTTGTGATAAGCTCCGCGGTAGAAACAAGGTCCTCAAGTCACTAGTCGGCAGCACTTGGGGTGCGAACAAAGAAATCTTGTTAACTACATATAAGGCAATTGGCCGGTCAGTGCGGACACCAAACGAGCGATACGCAGTGGAATAACATACAGACATACAAACACAACTGCACTCTCGAAACGGTTCGAGAAGACTGAATCATCGTCGATGATCGCATGAATAGAATACGAACACCAGGGATGGAAAATACAATTTTTAAGAAAGTACACGAAAGGTTTTTTTTGAGCGAAAAAAATACTTTTCACTAAAGGTGGGTATTAAGTTCGAGTATAGCCGCTAAAAACATGATTTTTTCACGATTACTTTTCTTTAATAATCCATTTTAAGGAATACAAACTTTGTGAAAATTTGCTTTGGGCTTTTCCCCATCAAATTATAATAAAATTTGCAACAAATATGTATAATTTCATGCATTTTTCTTACTGATTTAGTTTTCACTTTAGCGATTTTAGCGGCTAAGCTCGAACTTAATACTCACCTTAAATGTCAACAAATATTCCATTGGAAGATCTGACTATAATCTCTGAATTTTAAAGAAAATAAAATTTTGTTTGTCAACTCCTCAATTTGAAATATATATATATTTTTTTAGTTTTATATCCGCCTGCAAAGACTACCGTAGTATTGTAATCATCGAAGTTATAAGCAATTGAGTAAACAAATCCGATGCCAAATCATGCAAATATGAGCAACTCACCGCACAAACACGGCACAAAACGGCACACCGCACAAAACGCACAAAAACGGCACTCGGCCATACAAAAATGCATTTTTGTGTGGATGAGTGGCTCGTGATGATGTAATGAAAGAAGTTATTTATTTTAACTACACACACCCTCAAAAAAATCGCTTCTGTAACATATACTCCCAAACATATTTTGCTTCAAGCATATAAATTTTTGGGTATTGCCCAAACATTTATATGTTTGATTTCTTCCAATATATAATATGTTTGAAAGCATATTGGTCTAAACAATATAATATGTTTGGGTAGTCTAAGTTCCAAACATTTTGTATTTTTCCATCCAAATGAAATAATGTTGTCTTCCAAAAAACTATATGTTCTTATGTGAACATATAAAATGTTTGGAAACATTTTGAACCCAAAAATATTATATGCTTAGAAGAATTTTCTCCCAAAGAAGATTGTGCTCAAATTATTTTTTCTGCCTAATTGTATATTCCCTCACATTTTTCTCTCTTCCACAAGATTTTTTAATTTTTAGCACCTTTTTCTGTAATACAAACATTTTAGAAGAAATTATTATATTTTATAATTTTTTTAATTTTACCCTTTGCTGGACGGGGATTCGAACAGCGGACCACACAGTTTGTAAGCCAGCACACTAACCACTGGCCTACGTAGCTGTTATGGTCATCAAGAGATAATTATAGTTAAAAGTCATATTTATATAGCATAGCTTGCAGCGCCCACGAGCCGATGCAAACATAACATTGTTTAACAACATAACATTGTTTAACAACATAACATTGTTAAACATACATTTGTTGGCAGCGTGGAGCAGTGGTTGGTCGTCCGCCTTGCGTGACAGGGGACCTGGGTTCGATCCCTGCTTCGACCAACACCATTTTTTTATTTTTTTTTTAAATATATTTTTTAACATATATTCCAGATACGTTCGGAAGTTCCCGAAAAGGTGTTCAGCATTACATACTATTATGTTAAATTTTTACTACGAAATTGTAAAGTGTGTTTTATAAAAGACTTAAAGTCAGAAAAGAAAAGTGCTTGATATAAACGAAATGGACTGAGTTCAAATCAAATATTATTTTTTATTGCAACAAAAAAATTGTGCTACAAATAAAGGTTTTTGTATACAAGTTTAAAATTTTCGAAGAAATTCAAAAACTCTTACAAAAGAAGAACGAGAAATCGAGTATATATAAATATTTTTCCATCGAATCCTAAGGTTAACGATACACTGAAAAAAATATTGTCGTGAGATCAAAGATTTCGTGTCTTTAAAATGCGAATGCAAATTTTGCTTAGCATGGAATTTTGCTTGTCCAAAAGTCGATAAACTTTTCAATGAAGTCGTATTGTCCTTATAATTAAGTGATTTGGCTTAAAAATGGGTATCATAACATGAAAGAAAAAATGTTTGGGCTAAGGTCAACTTGACTTTAGTAATTCAGAAAAATTCTTTAAATTTAATGAAATTGTCTTTAAATTTGTTGTCTTTTTGCATCTTGACTACAAAGCAAAAAATAGTTCAAATATAGGAAATATTTTTCAACACTTTATTTTAAAGAAGCTTTTTACTTGAAAAATAGCATAATTTCTACTGGAAGTCGAGTCTTAATTTGGAGAATAAAGTTGTCATTAACTCGTTTTTAAAGGACTTTGATAGCATATGAAGAAAAAAGAGCTGAGAAAGCGAAAAATTAAAATTTGCTTCCTAGAAGGAAGTACACAAAACCCAAATTTAAAAGAGAATTGTGTCTTAAAAGCATCCTTACTTGTATTCTCCGCTTATTTGCTTTGGAATCAATATCAAAATTGTTAAAGTGGAGACACAATCGTTGGAACCAGACATGCTTTTTGTTCAGTGTATAGTGCCCTTTCGTTAGTTTTTATGAAGATCCCTTTAATTACCTTTGTTTGAATATTTTGACTTACTCGTCCTACGTTCCGATTTGTTTTGACGAAACAAAAAAATTGTGCCCGTAATGCGAAAATGATTAACAAAACTCATGCTCTTTTTTCAAATATATTTTATCTTGGTTCCGAATGAATTTTCTCTCCGAGTACTCATTTTAATATTTTACTTAAGCATATACAATTTTTGACGAAGTCTTATATCACAACATATATATATATATATATATATATATTTACTCATAATATGTAAATTTATACTTGTTTATTTATATTCACACATAGTATTTTTCTATATTTAATGAAATTTTCTTTGTGTATATATATTTGTAATGCGCCAATTGGTTACTTTCATTATTTTGCTTCCAGCATACACTTTATCTCTCTTTGTAAACACATATATGTTTATGGGCTAGTTCTAAATTAATATATGTTTGAATCCAAGCATATTATATTTACAAACATTTTATGTCCCAAACATAATATGTTCTAACATATTAACATATATGTCCCAAACATATTATGCTAGTTTATGAACATTATATGTTTGCACTCAAATATATTGTGTTTAAAAATTTGAGTTCCAAACATATAATGTTTATACCCAAACATATGAAAAACAGTCTTTTTCGTCCGTGCAGGAAGTGTTTTTTCATAAATTGCAAAAATGAACCTGCTGAAATGGTGGACATCCGTCCTATGACAAGTTCATATTACATTCATCGCTTATCCGCCAATTTTGCACCACTTACGGATCCAAAAAGAACATTTTCACTACTTTTTTTGGCGACACTTATGTACAGCATTATTAAGATTTTCATTTATGAAAGAATAGTTTTAATATGAATTACTATTTTTTTTTAATTAAATTGATTAAAAATCAGACTAAACAAAAAATAAAGGAGCTTTAGTTATTAATCTTAACATAAATTTAGGAACTTAAATAAAAAGTTCAATCACAGCTTTATTTCATACATATCCGGCAAACATTCACTTATAATAAAAAAACTAACTTAAAATTTTGAAGACAATGTTAAGAAATAAAGCTATATATTGACATCGGCAATTGCTACCACAACCCAAGTAATTCGATTGTGCACGAAAATCTTTAGCGGAACTTTGTGCCGTTGTATATACTTGTTAAATTTTTATAAAAACAATGGTAAATCGTAAATAAGTTTTCAAAATCTGGGGGGCCTTCCTACGTCTATGACCGTGACTGTAAAGGTTCGTACGCGATCGAAATTCAATAATATCGCGTATTTGACTATGGCTCGAGATTTTCTTCCCGCATGAACTTGCCAAATTTGTAAAAGACTCCAAAATGTCTACACAAAAGATACTAAATCATTCGCGGGGGTACTACGGTACTGACCAGGGTGAAAAAGTATTGAAAAAAGCACCATAGTACTGCATTTTCCATCCCTGACGAACACTCGCTTGAACGAATCCGTTCGAATGAATGTAAATGTATGAATGAAACATGGTTTGAAACAAACCCTATAAATCAGTATCGAGTGAATGGTGTCGTGACGTCACAGCATTGAAGTTGTGGATTTGTTCCAATTCTCGTTCACAAGCAAACATTCGAATGCATTTCGTCAATCGAAATAATTCAGAATACTCGAGCATTCAACGGGAGTTTTGGGTATTTGCAAACTTCTCGAGTATGTTATGACAAGAAATGGAATCATGCGCAATAAGAAAAGAAGTCATTTATTTGGCGTTGCTTCAGGTATAAGTGTGTAATTTAGAGTTAAGCTTATGGAAAATAAAATGATGGATTTTAACAAGGTAATTGTTTAAGTTTTTTTTTTTTATATTTTTGAATGTAACTAGAAAAAGTAAGTTTATTTTTGTTTTCCTGAAAAAATATTTTGGTAAGACAAAAATTTCATTTCCTTAAAATACGAATGCCACTTATGCGTAGCATAGAAGCCGCATTTTCCAGTTTATTTAAATTTTGTTTTCAGAATCAAATACGTAAAGCTTACTTTTAAAAGTCAATTCCATATTTAAAGAATCCTTAATATAATGCCCAAAAATATCATCAAACCCATTTTTGTTCAAAATATTTCTCTTAAAAACTAGAACAATATTTTGTTCTGCTATTAGTACCATTTACATAGAAACGCAGAACATTTGTTCCGCTTGATGTTATTTTTTCACATTTCATACACAAACGCCTCTACGTTACGGTAAGGCCAACAAAAGAATCGAAATCTTCGATTCCTTCATTCTGTTTTCAAAAAGAATTTGACTCGTTGTGTTTTATCCCGAAGACTGAAGTTGTTTGATTGACAGTTTCATACAACACAAACGGGAACGAGTTATGGTTGTATTCGAATGTGCAAACATCGCACAGTGGTCGATCCCTTTGGCCAAAAATAAAAAATTAAAGCTAGAAATTTTTCGAAAAGTGTAGCATCACTGTTTCTTATGCAAACAAGGTTTTACAATGTGTATTTGTTCTTGTTTTATTCCATCTGTACTCTTTAAGAACTTCTTCAAAAGAGAGAGCAAGTAAGCAGTTGGTTTTTGAAGTGTGAAAAAGTATAAAATTAAGTGCACTTTTAAATAAATAAAACAAAAGAAAGAAAAATTATATCGAAATGAATATTGAAATAAATGGTATTAATTATATTTTAAAATACAAAAAAATGTGTGTTTAAATATGTTATAAAATCAATTTTTGTCAGTCTCATTGTTTCGTGTTCGTTCGTTCTTATATGTAATTTTTTGTAGAGTTTTAGTTGTGTTCCCCCCTGAAGTCTCCAATGGGATTTTTTGTGGTTTATTATTTAATATTTCAAGATTCCAAATTGATAAAAATCAGCTGCTTTCTTTTGCCCCCTTTGTGTTATCGCCCTAATACCGAAGTGGTCTTGTTTCTTTATATCCAAATATGAATTTTTGTGTAGTGTTTGTTAACACTAGTTTACACTGAAAATGTACATTTGATGACTGTTGTATTTTGATCTGCTGAATTTGAAAATGAAGGTTAAAAAAATTTTTATGAAACCGTTTTTGAGATATCCCGTTATTTTTAGTTTTTCTGACTTTTTTCGCTAAACAAATTATACCTCGAGCTAGAAATGTCCGATTATATCGTTGTTTGTACTTGAATGCAAGGTATTGAGATGTCGAATAAACGTGTATAATAAGATCTATACTAAGTTAAGTGGTTCAAAATATTGCCATGAAAATAGGGCGAATTTTCAAAACAATATTGTTTTACAACTTCATGAAAATCGGATAAAAACTACTGTCCTTGGAGTAAAATCGTGAGATCGGTCTATACGTGGGCTATACCAACACATGGGCTGATTCACCTCATTTCCGTTACATCTACAAGCCCAACAAGCGTTACATCTAGAAGCGCAAAAAATAAAATCGGTATATATAGGGGCTATACCAACACATGAACCTATAACCATAATTTTCTTCACTCCTATTTGTGGTCCTAAAATACCTCTGTATTTCAAGTTTAAGGCAAGAAAATACGGTTTCTAGAAGCCCAAGAAGTAAACTCGGGATATGGGGGTTATATAAATACATGGACCGATAGACACCATATTTGGCACTCCTATTTGCGGTCCTAAAATGCCTATAGATTTCCAATTTCAGGGAAATCGGATAGAAACTATGATTCCTAGAAGCTCAAGAAGTACAAATGGGAGATCGGTCTATATGGGGGCTATACCAAAACATGGACCGATACACACCATTTTTAGCACACCTACACCCTCAAAAAAAATCGCCTCTTGAACATATGTTCCAAACATAGTTTGCAAGAAGCACATATATTATTGGATACTGCCGTTTGGAAGCATTTTGAGCCCAAAAATATTATATGCTTGGAAGAATTTTTCCCAAAGACGATTGTGCTCATTCCCTAACATACTCGTAATTCTCACTTCCACGAAATATTTTAGTTCTTGGCACCTTTTTTTGTAATACAAATAATGTTGAAGAAATTATTCACTTTTATAAATTATTTAAATTTTACCTTTCGCCTGCACGGAGAATCGAAACCGAGGACCATACAGTTTGTAAGCCAGCACACTATCCACTGGGCTACGTAGCTGTTATAGTCACCAGCGGATAAATATCGTTATAAGTTACATTTATATAGCATAGTTTGCAGCGCCCACGAGCCCATGCAAACATAATATTATTTAACAGAAACATACATTTGTTTGCCACGTGGAGCAGTGGTTAGCATGTCTGCCTTGCATGCAAAGGGTCGTGGGTTCAATCCCTGCTCCGACCGAACACCATTGGTTTATATTGTCAGTAACAGTGATTTATAGTCAGTAACAGTGCTTGATATAAACGAAATTGACTGATTTTTGGATAACATATTATTTTTTTATTGCAAAATAACAATTATGTAACAAAAACCTGTTTTTGGTACAAAACTTTTAAATTTGGAAGGAATTCAAAAACAAAAGAAGAATGTGGAGTCGAGTATAAACATACATATATAATTTTATAATATAAACATAAATTTATTTAGGCGTGAACAGTTTTTTACTAGCATTTAACACCATCGCTCTAAAATGCCTTTTATTTTTCTTTAATAATTCATTTTAAAGAAAATAAACTTTTTAAATTGTTTTAGCTGCAAAACTCGAACTTAATGCTCGCTTTTATATTTGAAGATGTCCGTCAACTCCTCGTGGACTACTTATTAATAAAGAGGAACTAAACTTTGTTTTTATACATTTTACTGTGTAATTTTTCACTATTTCCTCCTTATTTCATTTTACTGTTCTAACTGTAAAAAGAGTATAGTGCCCTTTCGTTATTTTTATGAAGACCCCTGATTCCTTTTAACGAACCAAGAAAAAAAATTGTGCCCATAATGCCAAAATGATAAACAAAACACATGTCCACACATACATAAAATGCTGCTCTCACGGCGAAAACACATGCTGTTTTTTTTTTAATGTCTACTCTCTTGGTTCCGAATGTCCATACTCTTTATTCAAATTAAATAATATTTAGACTTAAGCATATCAAATTTTTGGCGTTATCATAAACCAGTTTTCCGAAACAACATACAAACGGTTTCATAGAAATTGTTCTCTTTTGATTCTTTCGCTGTGTTATGTTGATATCTTTTGTCAACTCTCCCGGTTTCCATCTCTATTTCTTTCTCTATACTCTCTCTGTCGCTTTGAATAAAATATCACAACATATGTATGTTTAGTCGAAATTTGTAAATTTATACATGTTTGCATTAACACATATGATTTTTATGAAACATTCATGCCCCAAACATAATATATTCTAACATATTAACATAGATGTCCCAAACATTTAGTGTTAGTTTAGGAACATTACATGTTTGCACTTAAATATATTGTGTTTTAAAATTGTGCCCGAAACACATTTTGTTTATATCGGAACATATGAAAAACATATTTTTCTAAGAGTGTACGTTTGGTCCTAATATACCCTTAGATTTCAATTTTCAGCCAAATCGGATAGAAAATACAATTTCTAGAAGCCCAAGAAGTAAAATCGGGAGATCGGTCTATATGGGGGGCTATACCAAAACGTCATCAATCAATCCCATTTTATCATTAAATAGTACTGACATAATTATAAAGCCGTGACCGAAGTTTCACGATGATACCTATACTGGAAGTATTTTTGGCCGCTAACTCCATATAGCACCGACCACTGTGCATCGGCCCAATCGGGAACAACTACAAATCTCTACCTCACTTGTTGGGCTTCGAGTTGTTCTCAACACACAAAAATATATGACCGATGCAACGCTCTAATATAAAATTATGGAGCGATATGAACCTATTTTTAAGTGATTAGTAGAAAGCCTATACTGACATCACGTACCAAATTTCAACCGGTGCGGATAAAATTTGCTTCTCCCGGAGGCTCAAGAATTAAAATCTGGAGACCATCAAAATAAAAAACACGTGTTCTTTGTTTAAATTTTACAATATGAATGATTAAACAGTAACATCAACATTTGACGTAGAGGTGTGCACGTGACACGAAATTGTCGTGAATCACGCGTGAGTCGTGAGTCACGCTGACGGCGTGATTAACCAACCAAATGTCGTGCGTGAGCGTGAGTCACGAAAATAATATCCCCGCTCGAAAATTTTCGTGAGTCACGTCAATTTCGTGTCACGTGCACACCTCTAATAAATATTTCAAACAATTGTCCATACACCAACCTGTTGAAAATATATTTCATTTTATCTCAGACACTACACTAAAAAAACAGTGAAACCACCAGGAAGAAAACTTTCGGTTAATTTTAGAAAATTTTGAATATTTGTAGAAAATTTTAACTAAACAGTATTACAAATGTTGGCATCACGCAGATGTCATAAAAATAAGTAAATATTTTTCGATAAATACAAGAAAATTTATTAGACATAACTAAGTTTTTTCACTTGTTAAAGAAAATTTTGTAGTTTGAAGAAAAAATTTGGAGTTCAAAATTGTAATAATGTCTTTAGTGACATACGAAGTTCATGATGGACGCATTTTTGGTAAAATTTACAAATTTAAAGAAATTCCGAACTATTTTGTGGAAGACACAAATTTAGTTAATCTTTATGCTTCATTTGAGTATATTTTTTTCCTCGGGTTTAGTTAATTTAACTAACGTACACAAACAATTATTAGAGTAAAGAAAACTTTCTCCAAACATAATATTTCTATGAACTAAAATAAAGTTCACTTTTTTGAGTCTAGATATTTTGATTTTATTCGATCTTTTTTATACCCTAAACCACATAGTGGTTTGGGTATAATAAGTTTGATCGGCCAAAAAATGTGCCTACCAGAAATATTGATTTTAGAATATATACCGATCGACTCAGAATCACCTCCTGAGTCGATCTAGCGCTTGGTGTCCGTCCGTCCGTCCATGTATTTGTTGTTCACAGGATTCCGGTCGCAATTATTAACCGATTTTGATGAAATTTGGTACAGGGAGTTTTTTGGGCACAAGGACGAACGCTATTGAATTTGGAAGAAATCGGATCAAATTTAGATATAGCTCCCATATATATGTATCGCCCGATATCGACAAATGGGGTCACGTTGCGCGTTTTTGCAAACGCATCGTCACCAAATTTGGCAGAAGGTAATATTTTCCATCGCCCTTCAAGTCTGCAAAATTTCATCCAAATCGGTTCAGATTTAGATATAGCTCCCATATATATGTATAGCCCGATTTTCCAAAATTTGGCCACAAAACCCTTATTTATCAACCGATCTGACACAAATTTGGCTAAATGTAGTCTTCTATAGCACTTACTATATGTGCAAAAAATCATCGAAATCGGTTCAGATTTAGATATAGCTCCCATATATATGTACCGCCCGATTTTTCTAAATTTGGCCATAAAACCCTTATTTATCAACCGATCTGACCCAAATTTGGCTAAATGTAGTCTTCTATAGTACTAACTATATGTGCAAAAAATCATCGAAATCGGTTCAGATTTAGATATAGCCCCCATATATATGTATAGCCCGATTTGCCCAAATTTGGCCATAGAACCCTTATTTTTTAACCGATCTTACTAAAAGTTGGCTAGATTCAGTCCTCTATAGTACTAACTATATGTGCAAAATTTTATCGAAATCGGTGCAGAGGTAGATATAGCTCCCATATATGTATCACCTGATTTTGAAAAATTCGCCCCTTATAACCTTATGTTGGACCATACAGGCCTCATTTCTTAACTGATCTTACTCAAATCTTGCACAAGGTAACCTTTTGTGGTATTAATCAAACCAGCAAAATATTATGCAAATTGGTTCAGATTTAGATATAGCTTCCATATATATGCATCGCTCGATTTTCCCAAATTTGACCATAGTACTCTTATTTATTAACCAATGTTACTCAAATTTCAAATTTGTATTTGTTGTACTAGCCGATCGTTCTTATACGTACTTGTAGCTCTTACATAAGAATATTGCTCGATTTTTACAAATTTGTATTTATTACCCACACTAATTTAACGATTTTCTCTTTTTATACCCTCCATCATAGGATGGGGGTATATTAACTTTGTCATTCCGTTTGTAACACATCGAAATATTGCTCTAAGACCCCATAAAGTATATATATTCTGGGTCGTGGTGAAATTCTGAGTCGATCTAAGCATGTCCGTCCGTCCGTCCGTCCGTCCGTCCGTCCGTCTGTTGAAATCACGCTAACTTCCGAACGAAACAAGCTATCGACTTGAAACTTGGCACAAATAGTTGTTATCGATGTAGGTCGGATGGTATTGAAAATGGACCATATCGGTCCACTTTTACGTATAGCCCCCATATAAAGGGACCCTCAGATTTGGCTTGTGGAGCCTCTAACAGAAGCATATTTCATCCGATCCGGCTGAAATTTGGTACATGGTGTTGGTATATGGTCTCTAACAACCATGCAAAAATTGGTCCACATCGGTCCATAATTATATATAGCCCCCATATAAACCGATCTCCAGATTTGGCTTGCGGAGCCTAAAAGAGAAGCAAATTTCATCCGATCGGGCTGAAATTTGGTTCGTGGTGTTGGTATATGGTCTCTAACAACCATGCAAAAATTGGTTCACATCGGTCCATAATTATATATAGCCCCCATATAAACCGATCCCCAGATTTGGCTTGCGGAGCCTCAAAGAGAAGAAAATTTCATCCGATCCAGCTGAAATTTGGTACATGATGTTGGTATATGGTCTCTAACAACCATGCAAAAATTGGTCCACATCGGCCCATAATTATATATAGCCCCCATATAAACCGATCCCCAGATTTGGCTTGCGGAGCCTAAAAGAGAAGCAAATTTCATCCGATCGGGCTGAAATTTGGTACGTGGTATTGGTATATGGTCTCTAACAACCGTGCAAAAATTAGTCCATATCGTTCCTTAATTATATATAGCCCCCATATAAACCGATCCCCAGATTTGGCTTGTGGAGCCTCAAAGAGAAGCAAATTTCATCCGATCCGGCTGAAATTTGGTACATGATGTTGGTATATGTTCTCTAACAACCATGCAAAAATTGGTCCACATCGGTCCATAATTATATATAGCCCCCATATAAACCGATCCCCAGATTTGGCTTGCCGAGCCTCAAAGAGGAGCAAATTGCATCCGATCCGCCTGAAATTTGGTACATGGCATTGGTATATGGTCTCTAACAACCGTGCAAAAATTGATCCACATCGGCCCATAATTATATATAGCGCCCATATAAACCGATCCCCAGATTTGGGTTGCGGAGCCTCAAATAGAAGCAAATTTCATCCGATCCGCCTGAAATTTGATACATGTTATTGGTATATGGTCTCTAACAACCATGCAAAAATTGGTCCACATCGGTTCATAAGTATATATAGCCCCATATAAACCGATCCCCAGATTTGGCTTGCGAAGTCTCCAAGAGATGCAAATTTCATCCAATCCGGTTGTAATTTGGAACATGGTGTTAGTATATGATCTTTAACAACCGTGCCAGAATTAGTCCATATCGGTCCATAATTATATATAGCCCCCATATAAAACATTCTCCAGATTTGACCTCCGGAGCCTCTTGGAGAAGCAAAATTCATCCGATCCGGTTCAAATTAGGAACGTGGTGTTAGTATATGGTCGCTAACAACCATACCAAAATTGGTCCAATCACACAAAAATTGGTCCATATCGGTTTATAATCATGGTTGCCACTAGAGCCAAAAATAATCTACCAACATTTTATTTCTATAGAAAATTTTGTCAAAATTTTAGTTCTAGAGAAAATTTTGTTAAAATTTTATTCGGTTCATAATAAAATTTTCATCATTGTCAAAATTTTATTTCTATAGAAAATTTTGTTCAAATTTTTTCGGTTCATAATCATGGTTGCCACTCGGGCCAAAAATAATCTACCAAGATTTTATTTCTATAGAAAATTTTGTCAAAAGTTTATTTCTATAGACAATTTTGTTAAATTTTATTTCTGTAGAAATTTTTGTAAAAATGTTCTTTCCATAGAAAATTTTGTCAAAATTTTTATTTCTATAGAAAGTTTTGTTAAAATTTTATTTCTGTAGAAAATTTTGTCAAAATTTTATGTCTACTTTGTCAAACTGAATTATATACGTATTGGATCGATCTTTTTTGATTTAATATATACCACGTATGGACTTACATACAATTTAGAAGATGGTGTTAGGAGGTTTTAAGTTACCTTGCCATCGGCAAGCGTTACCGCAACTTAAGTAATTCGATTGTGGATGGCAGTGTTTAGATGAAGTTTCTACGCAATCCATGATGGAGGGTACATAAGCTTCGGCCTGGCCGAACTTACGGCCGTATATACTTGTTTAATAATGGGTTCAATATTAGTGGCATACTAACTCCGTAGGTGCAATATCAACACAGCCAGTGTTGCTAGAAGTAGGGGAAATTCCCTATATGTAGGGTTTTTCTAATATTTAGCGTCTTGTAGGGACGTAGGCCCACAATGTAGGACATTTTCACTCAACATAATTTGTAATTATTTTTACATTTTGGTGGCTCTAGAGGAGGAAATTAGAAGCCGGCAAGGCTTGATCTTAAATAATGTGTGGTATACTTTATTCCTGTAGAAAATTTTGTCAACATTTTATTTCTATAGAACATTTTGTCAAAATTGTATTTCTATAGAAATTTTTTTCAAAATATTATTTCTATAAAATATTTTCTCAAAATTTTATTTCTGTGGAATTTTTTCTCAAAATTTGTCAAAATTTTATTTCTATAGAAAATTTTCTCACAAAAATTTGTTTATAGAAACTTTTTCCAAATTTTTATTTTTATAGAGATTTAACAAAAAAAGGTTACTAATTTGGGTAGATTTCTACCAACTGTGGCAACCGTGGTGGTAATACAAATTTATATTCTAAGTTATATACGTTGCATATTCATGTTTTAAGATAATAAAGTACTTAGAACCAGTTTTGTTTTGTAATTTTTTTTTAAATTTAACGAAAAATATAGTAGGGAAAATTGTTTGGGAATGTATGGGAAAGTAGGGAACTTTTTTTGTCCTTGTAGGGTAAACCGAACATTTTCCCTGGCAACATTGACTATGAGCTACACGCACAGAAAAACCATGTTTGGACATGGTTGCCGCATCCATTTAATGCTTAGCTAGAGCATGTAATTGCCGCGAAAACCATGTATTTTGTCTTTGTAAAAATAGTTTTCGAGCGGAGAAAAATTTATGGTGGCAGTAAGCATTTGAATGGTTCTCAAATACCGCAAACATGTTCTATCATTTAAATGATAGAATTTGAGACCATTAAATGGTCGGGAAAATCATGTATCTGACCATTAAATTTTTTTACTTTTTTACAGGGAAAAAAGTATTTTTATAGGTTAAGTATAGACATGTCTAGAACCATTACATGGCCATAAAGACCATTTACATTTTTTCGTGACCATTTAATTTTTTAACTTGTTTGCAGCGAACAGAATTTTATAAAAACATTGAGCAAGTACACACGATTTTCATTTTGCGCGTCAGTCGTGTGTTGATTGTTTCTTGGAGTGGACGGAGAATACGGATCTACTGTGTTTTGTGTTAATTTATTTATTCAGAAGTGGCACGTGGTTTTATGTGAACACAAAAAAGGAAAGTGTAATTGAAAAAATGTACCTGTTTTTTTGTTCTGCATTTTGCTATATGGTATCATTTATTTTTATTTGCAGTTACATGATGTCTGCGTTTGTACATTTGATGCGCACGATGTAAATATGGAATAATTACTTATTGATGAAATTGAAATAAAATAGAGTGTGTAAAAATATATGATGTTTGCTTGAACGGCATTATAAATACAAATAAACAATGAATTAGTTTATAAATAAATAAAAACAAACAAATAAAGATAATTTTGTGTTTTCTTTTCTCAAGTGGCGTCCTTTTTTCGACGATGAAAAAAGTTTTTTCATAAAGATCAAAACATTTTAGGTTGTGACCATGTTCTTTTAACTAGGAGAAAAACATTTTTAATGAATACCATAACATTTTAAATCGTGACCATTATCTTTTCATTCAAACAAAATTATTTTTATCAATATAATAACATTTTAGATAAGGACAATTACATTTTTCTTAGAACCATGTTCACTGAGCCAACATGGCTGCAGGTTAAAATGTTACATGGTCGCCGCAAAAATAGCTCCTATCATATTATTTTGCTCTTCGAATATGATTGTGACAATCATGTTTCTTCTCTGCGTGTATAGTCAGATTGACACAAAGCACCCATAGACATGTACCCCTTAATTTTCTTAAATATGTAACTGCGGTTTATCTCCCAGACCTATATGTTACCCCACAAATGCTTATGATTACTAATTCTGTAATGGTGGTTTAGGGTATGATATAGTCGGCCCCGCCCGACTTTCTACTTTACTTACTTGTTTTTGATATGAAATAGAAAATAATTATTCAAGATTGATCTTTAAAATATAATTTACTTGAAATGAATCACCATAAAGTTTCTGAGATACAATAAAATATAAATTTAAGAGTTTGTTGTACGGACAATTATTTCCGATAGTGTATGTATATGGGCATCTATCGAAAAAAATAAAAATATTAAAATACATGCGATATTTTTATCAGTATGGAATGTACCAAAAAATTTATAAAATCTAACAATAGGTTTATCAAAAGAAGGATATTTTTTATCAGAAATATTTAAAGAAATTCAATGAAAAAGCAGGAATCGAACCCACGACCTTGTGTATGCTAACCATTGCACCACGGTGGCATGCCCGCCTTGCATACATTGGTTTTGGAAACCAATGTAATTTTTTTTTTGAATGTAAAAAACAAATATTTAATTTCAGAATAACCCCTTAAAAATTTGGAAACATTTTTAGTACTCCTTTGCTTGTAATTTAATAGTGAATTGTTAAGGATTCTTTAACTATCTTTTAATCCTGGACAGTCATCTTTATTTTTTTGTACATTAACGTCATTCTTCGTCATTTTGACTACGGCTCATTTCAAGACGCTATAATTTTCACCGTGAGCGAAAAAGTGAACCAAACTTGAATTTATTTTCTTATTCAATTTGGTTTTAATTAGTATAAAACAAAAATTCATAAAACGGTCGAATTAGTATAACTTAAATTTACCATTTCCCAATAGACTAAAATGCGTTTTAAATCGAAAATGAAATTACGTGTCGTCATTTTGACGATTGATGACTGTCTAGGGTTAACCAGAATATTTATTTTTTGGAAACCTATTTAATAATTTTATTTAATGTAAAAAATAAATATTTAATTTCTGAGTAACCCAAATAAATTTGGACAACTTTTTACATTTCCCCTCAGCGTACAATTTAATAGAGAATTGGTAGGTTTTATATTAAAACTTTGGCTTTCTTTAAACTAGAATATTTATTTTATTATATCCTTCACATCGATAACAACACAGTTTTATGAGTTTATAGAGAACACTTCATTATTTCTCTAATTGTTTCAGGTACAAATTTTATGAGATACGTTTTCCAAAGAAAAGTTAAATTCCTTACACCATTTGATAAAATGTCCCCAAATATGGTAAGTTACAAGTTAAAATAAAGAATTAAAAAATTGTATTTCATTACATGGTGTTAATTTCTAACAATTTTCATTATTGCTTCCATTTTTTCCAGCAAGTTATGTGAAAAAATTACCTACGATTAATAAAAAAAGGATAAGTCAAAATGTCCAAACAGCGAGTTCAAATGAACTACTCTCTGTTCCACGTGGTCATAATTTTTATTCACATAAAACATTGTGTTAAGAACTTTCATCATACGTTTTTATAATAAAGTACATTTGCTTAAAGAAAGTTTGATTTTGATGTATGAAAATTTTCATAATAGTAAAACGGTTTGTTGTTCCTTTAATTATTTAATTTCTCTGTACTGTGGAATGATTGATTTAAAAATAGTTTAGTCGTCGACATTTTAAAGAGACTGTTGCAAATTTTATTATCGGGTTTCCCAAAAACTAAGCAAGTAAACCAAAATAATATTGACATTTTAACTTGGTAGGGGTATAAAAATCTTATGGTGTTGTAAAAATGAACTAAAATGCAATGTTATAGATGAACTAAAATTTAAGAGAATTATAAACTAGACAAGTTGAAAAAAATCTTAAGGGCTAAATCATGGTCAATATTACTACAGTTAAGTTCATTTTGCAATGGAAAATGTTTCACTGTTTTTTTCAGTGTACACAGGAAGTTCTATTAATTCAATTTTTTATAACTCATTTTTTAATATTTTTAATGTGTAATATTTACTTTTTTTGTTTCAAGTGGGTTGAACACAGTGTTAGAACTAATAAAATGTTACAAAAATAGAAAAAATCCGATTTGTTGAACATATTTGGGGATATTTGTATCACACATCCGTCTTATGACAAGCCCATATTCAATTCAAAGCTTCATTTTCACTACGAGATTTTTTACTGGGTTGTTTTCTTTCATGACTTTTGGACAAGGAAGAAAACTTTATATCAGAGAAATGCATCTTCTATGATAAGCAAAATTCTCTTTCTTATTTTAAGCATATGAAATCTTTGGCTTCACGACAATATTTTTTCAGTATATGAGGTCAAGGAATTTCGGGTAGTTTCAATTTCCCCGAAACTTTTAAATCACTATGGTACTGGTAGCAAAGCCGTTAATAGGTAGTGGTCAATAGTATGTAGAACTATAATCAGTGAATTATCCAATTTCATAACATAATCCATAACTAAGGCGAGCATCTAATTTGTCGCATCTAGTTTGCGCCGGTGTCTCAAATATTGTAATAGTTCTACGCAGTTCCAAACTTTATTGTTAAATGCATTTGGCACGGTGGTTGACTACTCAATTTCTTTGACAGGGTTATGTATATGAAAAATTCATGTTGGTGGCTCCATTACTGCCATGCACATTCCTTGACTCGTGTTAGTTGCCTAGTCACGGCATACACTTCTTCCTATCATCCAAAACAAAATGCTAAATGGCACCTGTCACTTTACACTTTGACTATCGGCATTGATATTTGTGTGACACATAAGTAGAGTATGCACCAAAGGTTGCCAAATTCCTTGTGCAAAATATCATAAAATTTTGTGAAAATAATTTAAAGTGCCAAATATCGTTTTTTGTATTTTTCACCGTATGTTAAGTCGGGGGTAAAGCAAATTTGTTATTCTGTATAATGTATGGCATTGTTGTTTTGTTGATCTCGTTAACTAAAGTTATACTCAATCATTTGTAAAATTCAGATTTTGCCACATAGAAAAAAATAACTTGTAGAACTGATGCTAAAATTAAATTATATTTATTGCAAACAAATTTTGCTAAATGCCAATAAAATGTCAATAACATACAAATAAGTTCAATGATAACTAAAAAATAACGATAACGAAAATTTTTTTCAAAATTATATTTCTATAGAAAATTTAGTCAAAATTTTATTTCTATAGAAAATTTTCTCAAAATTTTATTTCTATAGAAAATGTTGTCAAAATTTTATTTCTACAGAAAATTTTGTCAATTTTTTTCTAGAAAATATTGTCAAAATTTGATTTCTATTGAAAATTTTGTCAACATTTTATTTCTTTAGATAATTTTGTCAAAATTTTATTTCTATAGAAAATTTTGCTAAAATTTTATTTCTACAGCAAATTTACACAAAATTTTATTACTACAGAAAATTTTGTCAACACTTTATTTCGTACTGCTTTGATAGTGCAGTCAAGTGTGGCAAAAGTTACCCAGTAAAAAAAGCGTCGCCAAAAAAGTAGTGAAAATGTTCTTTTTGGATCCGGAAGAAGTGCAAAATTGGCGCAGAAGCGATGAGTTTAACATGGGCTTGACATAGGACGGATGTCCACCATGTCAACAACCGTTGCACTGAATTTGCATCACTTCTTAATCGTCAAATTCAGTGTTTTATATGTGAATTAAAAAATGTTCTCATATTTTGACAAATAAATAATTTCTATATTTTTTTATGATTTTTAATGCATTCTAACTCTTGTCCGAAACGTTTGAATTAAAATATTTTGAAAAATTCGCAATATATCTTGAATGGGTTTAGAATTTTTTTTGGACAAAATTTCAATAATTTGTACCACTTTATTAAAGCTTACTCTGTTTTTAACCTTTTTGAAACAAAAAAATTAAATTTACCCATTAAAAATAAGAAAAAAAGCGAGCTATAAATAATTTAGTTAAAAGAACTTCCTGTGTAGTTAAAATAAAGACCATCTTTGGGAGTACATCTTTTGGAAGTGCTTTTAAAGTTGTGCCTTTAGGAGAACTTCCATTTTTTTTTTGCTGGATGATTTAGATTTAGATATAGGTCTCATATATTTTGCCCGATTTACATTCTTACGACTACAGAGGCCGAAATTGTTCTCCGATTTAGGACAACAGAGGTAGTGGAAATAAGAGTCTAATTATGCACTCCAAATTTATTCAAAAGCAGTTTAGATCCATATATAGCTCCCATATATATCTTTCGCCCGATATGCACTTATGGTATATGGCTCAAGCCACTCTGGCTAATTTTAATCCAATGTACTACAGGCAGTAAAATGAGAATTTTCACTATACATGCCAAATTTGGTTGAAACCGGTTCGGATTTAGATATAGCTCCCATATATATCGTTCGCCCGATTTAGACTCATATGACTTTCGTAGGGAGCCACCGTGGTGCAATTGTTAGCATGCCCGCCCTGCATACACAAGGTCGTGGGTTCGATTCCTGTTTCGACCTAACACTAAAAAGTTTTTCAGCGGTGGATTATCCCACCTCAGTAATGCTGGTGACATTTCTGAGTGTTTCGAAGCTTCTCTAAGAGGTTTCACTGCAATATGGAACGCCGTTCGGACTCGGCTATAAAAAGTAGGTCCCTTGTCATTGAGCTTAACATGGAATCGGGCAGCACTCAGTGATAAGAGAGAAGTTCACCAATGTGGTATCACAATGGACTAAATAGTCTAAGTGAGCCTGATACATCGGGCTGCCTCCTAACCTAACCTAATCTAACCTAACCTTCGTAGGCCAAATTTTCACTCCGATTTACTTGAAATTTTGCACAGAGAGTACAATTAGCATTTTAGAAATGTGTGCCAAATTTGGTCAAAATCAGCTCAGATTTGGACGAAGCCCCCATATACACGCAAAAAAATAATTCTTTCCTCCTAAACGAAATTTTAGACAAACAAAAATCGTTTCTCATTTGCTTTTCGTTGAAAGGAAGTGTATTTGGAAGAAAAGTATATACTTTTTGTGATAAACGCTTATTCTTTTCCAGGATGTAAAAACAATTTCATAAAGCCTAACTCAAAAAAAAATTTTTTTCTGGCTAATTGCATTTTCTCTCACATCTTTCTCACTTCCATGAAGTTTTTTAGTTCTTAGCACCTTTTTCTGTAATACAAACAATGTAATACGATTTTATTAATTTTTAAAACTTTTTTACCTTTCGCCTGGACGGAGAATCGAACCGCGGACCATGCAATCTGTAAGCCAACACACTATCCACTGAGCTATGTAGCCGTTATTGTCATCAATAGACAATCACAATGGACTGAATAGTCTAAGTGAGCCTGAAATTTAATCGGGCTGCCACTTTACCTAACCTAGACAATTACCCATATAAGTTATATTTATATAGCATAGCTTGCGGCGCCCACGAGCCGATTAAACAAAGTTTATTTAACAGTTTATTTAAATGTATTTTATTTAGTTGGGCACCGTGGAGCAGTGGTTGCTACGTTCGACTTGCATGCCAAGGTTCGTGGGTTCGATCCCTGCTTCGACCAAAGTTTTTTTTGTTTTTTTTTTACATATATTCCAGATATGGTCGGAAGATTCCGAAAAAATGTTCAACATTACATTATAGTATATTAAATTTTGAACTGTAAAATGTGTCTTATTAAAGACCTAAAGTCAGAAAAGAACAGTGTTTGATATAAACGAAATGGACTGTGTTGTTGTTTCTTCTTCTTCTTTCCGCTTGACAATAGCCCAGTATTTCTCAATTGGGAGGAGCTCTGGCGTGTTGGGAGGGTTCTTGTCCTTGGGAACCACCTGCACGTTGTTGGCGGCGTACCACTCCATGGCCTTTTTACCGTAATGGCAAGATGCCAAATCCGGCCAAAACTGTACGGAACAACCGTGTTTCTTCAGGAAAGGCAGCAGACGTTTATTCAAACACTCTTTCACGTAAATTTCTTGGTTGACAGTCCCGGAAGCTATGAAAATGCTGCTTTTAAAGCCACAGGTACAGATGGCTTGCCAAACCAGATATTTCTTTGCGTACTTTGACAGTTTTATGTGCTTGAAAATATCTGCTACCTTTCCCCTTCCTTTTGCCGTATAAAACTCCTGTCCCGGAAGCTGCTTGTAGTCGGCTTTGACGTAGGTTTCGTCGTCCATTACCAAACTTCGTCAGCATCGTCGTGTACAGCCTCCGGGATCGCGCTTTGGCCGTCGTATTTTGTTTATCATCGCGTTTTTTGGCTCGATGCACGGTTGTAGACGATACACCCAGCTTATTTGCGGCATCTCGGAGAGAGAGGTTAGGGTTTCGCTTGAAACTACCGGCAACTCTCTTTGTCGTCTCAGCGGCTTCCGGTTTTCGATTTCCCCCCGATCCGGACTTCCTGGCTATCGACAAACGTTCCCCAAACACTTTAATTACATTTGTAACAGTTGATTTGACAACTTTGGCGACTTTTTTGCGTGCGAGTAGCTCGGATTTTCGCGATGCGCGAGCAAAATTTTGATACGTTTTTTTAAATGCAAAATTGAAAGAAATACGTCAAGTTTATATTGACCAAATTTTGACCGTATCACCCTTTAATTTCAAATGTATACATCATACACATTAACTCTAAATCTACACACAAAAAAATTTTTTTCTGCTTCAATCACGAAATTAATTGATCCAATTAATTTTTTAATTAAAATGTCTTCAATTACAGAAATGATAGTACCAATTAAAAAATTAATTGAAGGTCAATTAAAAAATTAATTGATCCAATTAAAAAATTAATTGATACTATTAATTTTTGTGATTGATTTTTGTTTCAATTAAAAAATTTGTTGAATCAATTAAATTTTTAATTGAATATTTTTTAAAACTCAATTAAAATTTTAATTGGAAAAATTCTCGTGAAATTTTTTTCTGTGTATTAAAAGTGGATTTGAAATCCCTTATTTATAAGGCAAATGACAGTTTAAATATAGTTAAAGTGGATATTGGAAGTGTAATGTGAATGAGGTATTAAATTATAGTGTTTCTCCTTTGGGAATATTGACCGAACATATTCACCGAATCCGTTTTACGATGGCGAAATCGAAATATGTTTCTTAAAAAAAATTAAATTAAAACTATTTTAAAACTAATTTAATCACTTTTGAATCAAACGTTTGGCTATACTCAAAAAAAAGTGAACCATCTAATTCACTAAAGCCAATTTAACTTTATTTTAGTTCATGGAATTATTATGTTTGGAGAAAGTTTATTTTACTCTGATAATTTTTTGCGTACGTACTACTGTGGAGCTATATATAATTATGGGCCGATGTGGACAAATTTTTGCATGGTTGTTAGAGACCATATACCAATACCATGTACCAAATTTCAGGAGGATCGGATGAAATTTGCTTCTCTTTGAGGCTCCGCAACCCAAATCTGTGGATCGGTTTATATGGGCGCTATATATAATTATGGACCGATGTGGACCAATTTTTACACGGTTGCTAGATACCATATACCAATACCATGTACCAAATTTCAGCCGGATCGGATGCAATTTGCTTCTCTTTGAGGCTTCGCAAGCCAAATCTGGAGAACGGTTTATATGGGGTCTTTATATAACTATGGAGCGATGTGGACCATTTTTTGCATGGTTGTTAGAGACTATATACCAACATCATGTACCAAATTTCAGCCGGATCGGATGAAATTTGCTTCTCTTTGAGGCTCCGCAAGCCAAATCTGGGGATCGGTTTATATGGGGGCTATATATAATTAAGGACCGATATGGACCAATTTTTGCATGGTTGTTAGAGACCATATACCAACATCATGTACCAAATTTCAGCCGGATCGGATGAAATTTTCTTCTCTTTGAGGCTCCGCAAGCCAAATCTGGGGATCGGTTTATATGGGGGCTATATATAATTATGGACCGATGTGGACCAATTTTTGCATGGTTGTTAGAGACCATATACCAACACCATGTACCAAATTTCAGCCGGATCGGATGAAACTTGCTTCTCTTTTAGGCTCCGCAAGCCAAATCTGGGGATCGGTTTATATGGGGGCTATATATAATTATGGACTGATGTGGACCAATTTTTGCATGTTTGTTAGAGACCATATACCAACACCATATACCAGCCGGATCGGATGAAATATGCTTCTGTTAGAAGCTCCACAAGCCAAATCTGAGGGTCCCTTTATATGGGGGCTATACGTAAAAGTGCACCGATATGGCCCATTTTCAATACCATCCGACCTACATCAATAACAACTACTTGTGCCAAGTTTCAAGTCGATAGCTTATTTCGTTCGGAAGTTAGCGTGATTTCAACAGACGGACGGACGGACATGCTTAGATCGACTCAGAATTTCACCACGACCTAGAATATATATACTTTATGGGGTCTTAGAGCAATATTTCGATGTGTTACAAACGGAATGACAAAGTTAATATACCCCCATCCTACGGTGGAGGGTATAAAAACTCAAAAAGCATTCAAACCAAAGCATAAAATGACACCAACTTTGCCAATTGGCCCGATTCTGGTTATTTGAATTTAGAGCGGAAGAATGGTAACTCTAGATATTTTACAAGTTATTGAAGAGCGCTCCTCAATGCACTCAGAGTAAAAACTGCACTGGAGGTAATAAATTAATATTTGTTGCTCTTGGAACAATTTATTCAAAAAATTCATAAAGTTAGCACTGCATGTGGCCATAGTACCATAATACCTATCGCCCGGTATGCTTGGCGTGTGTTGCCTTTTGAATTTGTTGCTGCATTTTTCATTCCAAGCTATTGATGGAAGGATCAAAAAATGACGATGATGACGACGACATCAACATCGTTCCTTATGTGAGAAAGTTATAGCTTCCCAAAAACACCACCTGCCAACCCACACAATAACCTACCGTACTTCATCAAGTCAGTATAGTTTCGTATGCATTTACCACGTTGCATGTCGCCAGCAATTTGCCATATTCCAACCGATATGCAAATTAAGTTGTTGCACTAAATGCCGTCTTCATCATCCTACTCGCACCCTATCACAGGTCGCACACTCGTGCTCAGGCGTATTGTAGCAATTTCACTCCATTCTTAAATACTTGTCCACCTTGGCCAAAGTCGTCCCCAATGGTGGAAATGCATGATAGCCTGCCCCTTCAGGTGTACCCATACACAAATACTTACTACAGCTTTATTCACTTCAGTCTTTGCCCCGCACGCCACATCAATCCATGGCCCATATCTATCAATGTTGTAAACTCATACCACCTATCCCCTTTCTTCGATGATGTTGGCTGCGACCAGCCCATGAAGAGGCTTGTGGCGGAGGGTTTCCAAGTTTTATGATGTGTTTGGATTGATGGTCTGAAGTTTCATATTTTGATGTATGGTGTGTGAAATATGTCAGAGTGATGCCTCGCAAAATATCCTGACCCCCATATTCGACTTCGTTATGGCGGTCTCACCTTCTGCCGTTCCTTTAGTTATCGCTCAAGGGTTTGAAGTACTTGAAGTAAATGGCTAAATTATGGCAAGCATTGATTTAAAAACTACTTCCCTCTGTAATGGGATACTAATGTAGTCGTATAGTGACTTGATGGTTTACCGACTGTGAGTTGGATAATTTTTTAACGTCCACATATATTCACGGTAAATTGCATATCATTAGCACATACGATGTTTAGAAAAAATACTGAATACATTTTTTTGAAATGCCATCTTTCAAACATTTCCCAGCAAATAAAAAGAGTAGCCAAAAGAGCAATGAAAATGTTCTTTTTGGATGCGAAAGTAGTTTAAATTTGGCAACGAATTTTACATGATGTAATCTTTTTAAGCTTTCACGACATTGCATTCACATTAGTTCTTCGGGTGTAATTCTGTCAGTATTTCGAATTTCATTACAAAAAAAAATAAAAAATTAGGAAAAACTTGAAGACACCATGTTTTTTTTTTTTTTTTGATTTTTTCGACTTTTGTCTTTACATACATTGACAAAAATATTGTCGATTTAATGTCTTTAAAATACGAATGCAAATTTTCCTTAGCAGAGAAGACATATTTCTGTTATACAATTTTTTCTTTGTCCAAAAGTCGATAAACTTTTCAATGCAGCCGTTTTGTCCTTATAGTTAAGAGATGTGACGTAAAACTTTGTAACGTGGTTTTGTCGTCGGCTGAGGTAGACCAGTGGTCGTCCAGGATCAACTTTAAGGACCCACAAACCTTAAATTAAGAACACACGATTTGGTGGTATTTATACAATAATATTAGTACGAGCTTTATTTATTTGACCTTATATACGTATAATGTTTATGTCTGCACGGTATGCTGAGGGGCGGTGATTTATTACGTAGCCTCTTAGTACTGAAGTCGTCGGTTGTTGACGATTTGGTTCGGCTAAAGTCGTTGTTGCGGTGATGATGATGATCGGTTGGTGATTCGGTTGACGGTTCGGTTGATTGTTCGGTTGTTGATTCGGTTGATGATTCGGTTAATGGTTCGGTAGCGGTTATGATAGTTGCTGGTTAGCCGTCGGTGGTTGGTTGTGTTGGTTTGGTCGGCTGTCGATGGTTGGCCGATGTTGACGATTCGGGTGATGCGGCGATATGTTGATGATTAGGGTGGTGCAGCGATACGTTGATGATTCGGGTGATGCGGCGATTCCACGTTGATAGCGATGTTGACGATCCGGGTGAGATGGTGATTCGGTGTTGATTGTTGATTCGTCGTTGGGTTAGTAACAAAACTACAAACTATTTGTCGAAACTACTAGGGGAAGCAAGCTAATAGCCGAAGCTATTAGTGCGGAAGCAAGCTAATAGCCGAAGCTACTAGTGCGGAAGCAAGCTAATCGTCGGGGAGATGATTAGTGCGGAAGCAAGCTAATTGCCGAAGCAATTAGTGCGGAAGCAAGCTAATAGCCGAAGCTACTAGTGCGGAAGCAAGCTAATAGCCGAAGCTATTAGTGCGGAAGCAAGCTAATAGCCGAAGCTACTAGTGCGGAAGCAAGCTAATAGCCGATGCTATTAGTGCGGAAACAAGCTAATCGTCGGTGAAACGATTAGTGCGGAAGCAAGCTAATTGCCGAAACAATTAGTGCGGAAGCAAGCTAAATGCCGAGAGTTCCTGTCGCTTAGTGTGAACTGACTGCGGTCGTGCCACTCGTCGTGTTCAGTACCCTTCGGCTGTCGGGAGACTCTTCCTCGTTGTCCAAAACCACCGAGTTTATATTCTCCCACAGCCACAACGTAGGTGAGAATTATGTTCATAGCAAACTAAAACAAATGTTTCTCAAAGTCGGACTGCCATATTAATTATTTTCCCTTACCCACCCAGACTCTATTGAATGACAGTGGCTATGTGGAGAGTAGGGCAGTGGGTATGTGGCCATAAAAGGCACACATACATTAAACAACAGGAGGCACAATCAAATAAATCTATGTAAGGACGAATACAATACAAAAATGTATTTCGTTCCGTTACAACTTTTTATCGTAATTCGAGAGAAAATTTTGTTGGACTAAAGTCAACTTAACTTCAATATTTCTGAAAAATTCTTCAATATTAATGAAATCGTCTCTAAATTGGTTCACTTTTATTATCTTGACAAGAAAGCGAAATAAATCGTTAAAAAATAAATGTTTTTTAATACATTCACCCAGAGAAGGAACATGATCACCTCAAACAAGTTTTAAGTGCAAAATGTTATTTTTGGGTGGTGACCATGTAACATGGTTTTCGCAACCATGTTATTTTCTCGGAAATCATGTATCTGATTTCGGCAAGCAGGTTATATTTGACGAGAAAATAACATTTTAGTGACAAACATGTTACATGGTCACCATACAAAAATAACATTTTGCGCTTGAAACATGTTTGAGGTGATCATATTCCTTCTCTGCGTGTTATTTCAAACACGTTTTTACTTGAAACATAGCATAACTTCGAGTGAAATTTGGAAATTTAAGTTGTCGTTAACACATTTTTAAAGGACTGCACATGAAGAAAACTGCTGAGAAAAAATAAATCAATTAAATTTGTTTTGTAGAGTCAAGTACACAAAACTCAAATTTTAAAGAGAATTGTGTCTTAAAATTATCCTTACCAACATTTTTAAAGCAAAGACAAAATCTTTGGAGCCTGGCATGCTTTTCTTTCAGTGTAGGTAACTTAAATTCGGGCTTGTACTCCGAAGAAATTAAGTTGAAATTTTTAGTAAGAAATGAATCGAAGATCTAAAATTTCAGTAGAAATGTATACTGAGAAAAAATCGCAAAATTCAAGTAAGGATACTTTAAGACACAACTTGGGTTTTGCGTTCTTAAATCTAGGAAGCAAATTTTAATTTTCCGTTTTTTAGTTTTTTTCTTCATATGATATCAAATCCCTTTAAAATCATGTTAATGACAACAATTTCCAAATTCAGACTCGACTTCCAATAGAAATTATGCTATGTTTGAAGTAAAAACGTCTTTAAATAAAGTGTTGAAAAACATGTCCTATTTTTGAACACTTTTTTGCTTTGTAGTCAAGATGCAAAGAAACAATCACTTGACTTCATTGAAAAGATTGGACAAGGAAAAAAATACAGAGAAATGCGTATTCTATGCTAAGAAAAATTCGTGTTCGTATTTTAAAGACTTCATATCTTTGGGCTCACGACAATATTTTTTTCTGTGTAGGGAATATTATCAGAATGAACTGTGCTAGATAATATTGGAGCAATTGTATCTACTACACACAGAGAAGAAACATGATTGTCACGATCATATTCGAAGTGTAAAATAATATGATTGGATCTATTATTTTGCGTCGACCATGTAACATTTCCAACTGCAGCCATGTTGGCTCAGTGAACATGGTTCTAAGAAAACTAAATTAGTTCTCCTCTAAAATGTTATTATATTGATAAAAATAATATTGTTTGAATCAAAAGACAATGGTCACAATCTAAAATGTAATGGTATTTGTCAAAAATGTTTTTCTTCCCGTTAAAAGAACATGGTCACAACCTAAAATGTTTTGATGTTTATGAAAAAACTTTTTTCGTTGTCTTAAAAGGACGCCACTTGAAAATAGAAAACACAAAATTAACTTTATTTATTTTTTTTTTTAATAAACTAATTCATTGTTTATTTGTATTTATAATGTCGTGCAAGCAAACATCACATATTTTTACACACTCTATTTTGGTTCAACTTCAACAATAAATAATCATTCCATATTTATTTCGTGCCCATTAAATGTACAAAAGCATACATCATGTAACTGCAAATAAATTTATCATATGCCGTGTAAAAATTGGAGGATCTAATTAGATATGATTAGATCTCAAATTTGGCCACTTTAGATCTAAGCAGATTCACCTTGATATAATGAGACATAGTTAAATATAATTATATATAATTTCAGATATGACGAGATCTAACTTTAGATCCAACTAAATATATACAAGGATAGATATCATCATATCTAATACATTAGATCTAGGCCAATATTGAGATCTGATCAAATCTAATTCCATAGTAATTAGATATGATTAGATCTTACCGTTTTTCGGATCAACTCATATCTAATTGTATCAAATTAGATCTCTCAATTTTTAGTCGGGTATAGCAAAGTGCAGAACAAAAACATCTAAATCTATATATATATATATATATATATATATATATATATATATATATATATATATATATATATATATATATATATATATAATATATATATATATATATATATATATATATATATATATATATATATATATATATATATATATATATATATATATATATATATATATATATATATATATATATATATATATATATATATATATATATATATATATATATATATATATATATATATATTGTTATATCTAATTATATCAGTCATATTTGGTAAGATCTAATTGTATATCTTCATATATGACATCATAGCTCCATACCTAATTATATGTATCGCATAAGGTCATGGACCACTACTGCTACACGGATAAAAAATAAGTGTATATGTTTGGGTGTAAAAATAATATGTCTGTTACGAGAATGTTAACGTGATATATATTGTTACAAATACGTATGTTTGGTCACACAACACAACAAGTGGTGAACATAACCAAACAATCTTTATATGTTGTGACAGTTCGAAACCTGTTTCATTATTATTTTAAAAATTCAAAAAATTCTTACGTTCAGACACAACTGTCTGCTTGTTTAAAAAAATGTCACCACATAACAATCACCATTAGCAACGGTTGTTGTTATTAAATTAAAAAAAAAAAATTGGTATCCAAATATTGGATAATGAGAGTTTGATGTTTTTATTTTTTATTCATATAAAAATTTAATGTATTCATATTTTTCGACGAAGATCAAGGAGTATGAGAAGAAGTGATGAGGTAAGTTTATCGTTTGGGTCCTATTTTTATATATTTAATATTTTCTCTTTTCTAGGTGGACGAAAAGATTAAGGAGGCCGAGTAGCATCGTGATGATTTGTAGCCACGCCATTTTCGAATTTGAAGAATGTAGTATTATCCAATATCAAAAAAATAAAATAATGATTCGGAGATGGTTTGCATCATGAAACGGATATATTATTCATAGTATGGTATTTAGGACTTCGCATAACCATTCCATGGGCACGAGTAGCAATTATTGGTAAGTATATGTATTATTTGTAAATGTCTTTAAATAAACTGACAATTCTTCTGTATTTTTATATCGACGCCTCCGAAGAATAGCAGATTATAGCTAAAAACGACTTAGAATACTTTAGCATGGACAAACATTTCATAAGTAGTCGGCTAAGTCGACTTAGCATGTTTTGTTACGTACCTTTCTACTCTGATTAGTCGTCTAAGTATACATAGCATGTTCTGGTTTGGAACAAAATGGTGATACATTTTATTGTCATTATACTTAGATGAACTAAGATTATAATATATAATAAAAAAAAAAACAAATTATAATAGTTTTTAAAATTTTTATTGATAAGACAAAGGGTAAAATAATACATATTAATTCAGTTCAAGTTTAATAACATCAATTTAAAAGTATATTAAACAAATGAAAATGAGTTAAGTAATGGCCATTCAAAGATATGTTAAAATTAAAGTTCCATAAAACATAAACCCATATGTATTTTAATTTATAAAAAAATTAAAATTAAATAAAAATAATTCAATTCACTTAAAATTGAATTTATTTTTTTATATTTAATCGTCATTGTCTGACGTGACTACATATTCCTTTCCATCAGCGCTATTTAATTCTCTGTATAAGCGTTGGTGAACTTTTGGAACTAAGTTTTGGTCGTACATATATAGGAGATTTTTATGTTTTTCTTCCGTTATACCAAATGTAGACGTATATGCCTTCGGTATGTCTTGAGGGACATTTCTCCGTTTTCTGCACTTTTTGTTTTCATCATATACTTTGATTTCTTTAAAATCATCATCGAATTTATGTTTGTAAAAAAACAAATATAGTTTTGATCCTTCGACACTTTGATCTGCTTGATCTTTGATAGGCTTACTTTTTTCATTTTTTGTATTTTTCGTCCAATTTGTAATTGATGCAAATTGCTTGAAATCTAAAAAATCTTAATTTTCCATTTCAATAACGTCATACAATGGTTCTGTCTTCTTGGCATTTCCTATTACAGAGTACCATTCCATTGGCATATATATACGTTTATTTTTTTTGCATTTCTCAATAAGTACATGAACACTATCGCCTTCATTCTGTTACTTAGCATGGTCTCTGTAGTTATTACTTCTCCTTCAGATTAATAACATAATATAAAACTAAATATAAATAAATATTACTTTTTGACATATTTTGTGCCAATTTCTGCTTTTTCCGCGCAATCGAACTCACACTGAAAAAAAAGCTTACTCGGTTCCAAAGATTTTGTCTTTACTTTAAAAAATTTGGTATTGATTCCGAGCCAAAGAAGCGGAGAATACAAGAAAGGATACTTTTAAGACACAATTCTCTTTTAAATTTAGGTTATGTGTACTTGCTTCTAGGAAGCAAATTTTAATTTTTCGCTTTCTCAGCTTTTTTTCTTCATATGCTATCAAAGTCCTTTAAAATCGAGTTAATGGCAACTTTATTTTCCAAATTAGGACTCGAATTTCAGTAGAAATTATGCTATGTTTGCAGTAAAAAACTTCTTTAAAATAAAGTTTTGAAAAACATGTCCTATATTTGAACGATTTTTTGCTTTGTAGTCATGATGCAAAAAGACAACAAATTTAAAGACAATTTCATTAAATTTAAAGAATTTTTCTGAATTATTAAAGTCAAGTTGACCTTAGCCTTATAAATTTTTTCTTTCATGTTCAGATACCCATTTTTAAGTCAAATCACTTAATTATAAGGACAATACGACTTCATTGAAAAGTTTATCGACTTTTGGACAAGGAAAATAACTTTATTTTAGAGAAATGAGTCTTCTATGCTAAGCAAAATTTGTATTCGTATTTTAAAGACATGAAACCTTTGACCTCACGACAATATTTTTTTCAGTGCATATCATTTGTAAAAATGTGAAAATTTTCGTTATTTATCAGTCGACTATTTTTTACAAACTATAGTATACTATGTATACTTACACACACAAACTACTAAAAACGTAAAGAACTTTCAAACATGCTATGTCGACTTAACATACTATGGTTCGGAGGCGTCGATATGTTCTATTTTTCGGAGTTTTCATTCCGAGTAGCCAATGAGAGGAACTGGGAGACTCATGTAAAAAAAATGCGTGAAAAGAGCAATGCCCCAATGCCTTGGGCAATTCAAACGCCAGAACCCGTAGTGGCTATGTTTATATATATTTTTAATTGAATTCTTATACTTTTATTCCTAGACGTAGATATAACGTAAATAGGTTTGAGCCAACTTGCTGTATTAAATACACTTTCTTCATTATAAAACCTAAAATAAATCTTTTTATTAATTACTGTAAATTCAGTAATATTGGAAATTTGTAGATAAAATTATATATAATTAGATATATTATCAAATTAGATATATTTTTACACGGGCGTGTAAAACTTGGGGGATCTGATTTGATATGGTTTGATCTGAGCCAAGAGATGGTCAGATCTGAGCAGATCCGAAAAATGGTTATATCTGGTCAGATCTAAATACTATGAAAGTGGATCTAATCAGATCTCAAAAATGAGACACATCTAATCAGATATAATTTGATACAATTGCATATTATTTGATACATTTGTATCTTTCCAGATCTTTCAACAGTATAGGATACCTGCTCATAATAAAAGCCCATAATTTGTATATAATATGAGATCAATTATTTTATTTAAAAATACAAAAAGTATATGCATTACATTAAGGAGGTATTGACAGTTGAGTTGGAGTGTTGTCCAGGGGTTTTTTCGTTTGTTTTTCCTTTCAGGCAATCTGTAATGAAATTTAGTAAATAGTATTAGGAATTAAATTGAACTATGTGATCAAGTGTAAGGATTGCTTTGGATCATTCTTCTTTAAGTTGTAATAAAAGTTGCTGAATAGGTTATAATTTTATGTTGCATTTAATACTCACATTTAAAGGAATTCGTGAATTCACATTGATCAACATATCGAGTGATGCCCGATTCAATGTTTAGCTCAATAACATGGGACATCTTTCTTATAATCGAGTCCAAACGGCATATCATGTTGCGTTGAGAAAACTTAGAGAATCTCTGAAGCAGTAAGAAATGTCACCAGCATTACTGTGAGGAGATAATCCACCGCCGAGATAATTTTTGGTAGGAACTGGGATTGAACGCATGACCTTTTGAATGCAAGGCGGGCATGGTAACCAGTACCACCGTGGTTTCCTTTTTCCTAATCTAGAAAGTATTTAAACAATATATGAAAAGGACTACGAAGGAAATGACAAATACAATACTTACTTACCTACATAATCTCCGCAATAAAAGAAACTACACTTTACCAAATTAAAAAACTTATATAGTATTTCTTAATTTTCTCGCTTTTCTAGTGTTTAGTGATGCTCCTGACTGCGTTTACATTTAAAATAATGACATTGGGGTTTTTGTTGAAACTAATGGGCCGTTCACACTAAAGGCAGAATTGGTTTGTCGAATTTAATGGAAACATGAAGGACTTTTATAATGTATAGAACCCATTTATTAGAAAATATCGATGTCTCCATTCCAAAGTACGCTAGGTCACAAAAGTGAATTTTACAGGAAACACCGTATACGATATAAATTCACTTTTTTCGGTTTTAAAATCATGTTTATTGTGGATTTTTTTAGTATGTACGAATTGAAAATAGTGGTAATAGAACATGGGTAAAAATGACTTAGACCACGTAAGACCGAACAAAGCTTTTTGGCCTGTTTGGATTGGAAATTTTTAAAACTTTAGTCACAGGATGCGTACAATATTAACAATAACTTTTGATAGAAGTGTCCAATAAATTCGAACTTTTGACTGGATGCAATTCACATCAATCCGAATAAAAAACAACGAACTCCATCAAAATATACTAAGTCGACTTAGCTTACTCTGGAATGAGGACATCGATATGAGAGCTAGAAAAAAAAAGCAAATTTTGTTATTTGAAATTTAACAAGTACAATCTACGCAAGTAATAAAAGTAAAACGCATTAAATTAAATTTACTATAACATATAAATATTCAAAAAAATCATTGTTGTAGTCACAGAATCCGTAATTCCATCGGATAATCATCTTGACTAATGATTTCATTAACCTTCGGTGCGTTTGCTTTTAACAATTAGGTTAGGTTACGTTAAAGTGACAGCCCGATTAAATTTCAGTCAATTGTGATACCACATTTAACTAAAAGTACCTATTACATATTGACACTTCTAGTTTTAACCACTGAACCTTCTCTATTATTTTCTTTTGTTGAACCAACAGATTGTTCCAAAAACATTAACAGACTGCTGAAGTTAACGTTCCTTACGCCTTACACAAAATGCAAGACACTCGCACAAGAAGTGTTTCATTGATTCCTTTTCCTCCGCATCATGGCAGCTCATTCAATAGTCATTATACTTCGCACCAATAGTTTTTGCAAATTCGCCTATCAGGCAGCGACCCGTTATAGCAGATATCAGAAGTGATATCTGACGTCTTGAGAACACTAGCATATCTAGTGTGCGGTTCAAGTTTAAATGGGGCCATATTTGCTTGGTGTTGTTACAACCCTTGCAATTCTCCCATCGAACATTTGCCATCATAACGGCCTTCTCACGCAGTAAGAGCTTGCAGGTTGCCAGAGACATACCAACAGATTCTAGTTGCCCTGGAATATGTAAGGTAGTTCCTAGCCTTGCTAACTCATATGCTTTACAGTTCCCCGGCATGTTAGGTGAATATTGTACTGCTCAGCCATCTCGTTGAGAGATTTGCGGCAGTCGATGGCCGTTTTCGAGTAAACAATTACGTGCCACACAAGCAACCAAACCTTTGCTATTTTGCAGGAAACGTTTCCGGAAACCAAGATATTGCGATTAAAAAATAAATAAAAAAAGGTCATTTTCCATCTGCAACTTTGCGTATATACTACGAAAATTTTTTTTGTTATATAAAAAGGGGTGTTTCAAGTAGTTTTAACGTGTTCATGATTTTTTTATTATCTTTTGGACCATATTTAATCCCATATATAGTCAGATATGATGTTATATATACCATATCTTATTAGATATAGTGGTATACATGGTCCTATCCAAGCATATATTATTAGATATGGGAGATATAATTAGTTATTACACTATATATGATGAGATCTGCGATTATATCGAACCAGATCTAGCGCCATATATAGCATATGGGAGCCACCGTGGTGCAATGGTTAGCATGCCCGCCTTGCTCACACAAGGTCGTGGGTTCGATTCCTGCTTCGACCGAACACCAAAAAGTTTTTCAGCGGTGGATTATCCCACCTCAATAATGCTGGTGACATTTCTGAGGGTTTCAAAGCTTCTCTAAGTGGTTTCACTGCAATGTGGAATGCCGTTCGGACTCGGCTATAAAAAAGAGGTCCCTTGTCATTGAGCTTAACATGGAATCGGGCAGCACTCAGTGATAAGAGCGAAGTTCACCAATGTGGTATCACAATGGACTGAATAGTGTAAGTGAGCCTGAAATATCGGGCTGCCACCTAACCTAACCATATAGCATATCTGTGGAGATCTAATTATATCTGAACCAATATCTGAACAGATCCAATTAGGTAAAATTTGATATTATTAGATAGGATTGGGGTGATCTTTATGGCCATGTAATGGTTCGAGACATATCTATACGTAACCTATAAAAATACTTTTTTCCCTGCAAAAATGTCAAAAATTTGTATGGTCAGGTACATGATTCTCCCGACCATGTAATGGTCTCAAATTCTATAATTTAAATAATAGAACATGTTTGCGGCATTTGAGAACCATTTAAATGCTTATTGCCACCATACATTTTTCTCTGCTCGAAAATTATTTTTACAAAGACAAAATACATGGTTTAAACCATGTCACCAGTCTTGTTATTTTTGTTTTCAAATCTATAGCTGTCGACTCCCTCTTGTTCGGCAAATAGCTATTGTCGCTTTTCCCTGCTTATATAAGCACTCCACATGTGTAGGCGGTTATTTTGGTATAGAATAATGATTTCAAAAAGTACTAAAGATTCCTATTCTAAATGCATATAATGCACCATTTCGTTTCACCCAATTCAGCAACATAAAGTAATCTATTAAATAGTCGATAAACTATATTGGGCATCACCAGTAGAGGATGAAATCGATAATAAAGACCCAGTTACTCTCACAGAAAAAATGAGAGAGAAATTAAAAAAGTGATAATTTAATTTCGGTATCTAAGAGTAATGTACGAAATAGTTTGCCGAGCAAAATTAAACAAAACAAATTTATTAATTTGGTTTTGGTGCTTACGCGTAATGCATAGAAAGATATTATGCTTGTTTGCTTGTTTAATCGTAAAAAGATGTTGAAAGAACAAAAAAAACGAAGTCCCGCTAGAACAAGTCAAATGATTTGTTCAGTTGTTCTCTTGGTTTCAATGCGTTTGGCTGAATACGGAGTGCTAATGGTGATTCAAAAGGAAAGAAATTCAAAAATGTAAGTTAACAAATTAATTATAATTCTATTACAAATCACTTGTATTTATGTATTTCATATTTATATTCTAATTTCAGAAACGGCGTCTCCATTTCCTAGCAGCAATGGACCTCCAGAACAACAATTACGCGAGGCAATGCAGCGGAAAAAGAAGGGCCAATTTAATAGTAAATTCATCTTTACACCAATACTAATTTTTTTCTTTTTGTTTGTATAATCATGACGTAATTTTGTTAATTATATATTAAAAACTATTTAATGAAAAAGCCTTGATTAAAAACAATAAAATTAATATTCTGAATAAACCAGCAAATGGGGGTATAGATTTAAAGTGCTTATTTGGCTACCACATATTCGCCACCCTTTTCTGTGAGTAACTTTCAGCTACCAAATGGGGGGTTACCGATAATGCAGAAAATAGTCTATTGGTTATTTTGAGCGACATCTCCTTGTTAAATTCTCCGCTCAAATACAAGGGCAGTAGTCAGGATTATAAGTAGGGCTGTTTACGAATAGGTAGCCATATAAGTAAGCATTCACTACTTACCCGAACAAGCCGGTTTCGCGACAATTACATACTCTAGATAAGCATTAAATGGATGCGGCAACCATGTCCAAACATGTTTTTCTGTGCGTGTATAAATCACCACCGCAATACGGCTAGTTAGTTTCAAAAAAATCCAGAATACTAGGGTCGTACTAAATGCAATGAATACAAAGAACAACGTACCATTTTCTATGCTAAGCAAAAATCGAATTCGTAATCTTTGAATGCTTGGCCTCACGACAATATCTTTTTCAAAGCGAACGGACGGACGTCGCTAGATTTGGAGTCTGAGACCAATATTTCGATATGTTACACACGGATTGACAAAGTTAGTACATCCCCCATCCAATGGTAGAGGATATAAAAACGAATAAAATTCTTTTGTTTCCTATTAGTTTAATTTAAAGGAGAATTAATATTAAAATCATTAGGGTATAGATAAAATCTTGAAGCCAGACAAGTTTTTTTTCAGCGTGGCCGTGGTTTGTTGTAAAATTGCTCAATCCAATAAGCTACGATTTTGTTTTTCTTTTTTATTTAATTTTATTTTCCTTGATTTTATTTCCATTTAAAATTATTGGTGGAAGTAACAAAAACAAGGTAACTTGCAAGGATGTTGACCACAATTTCGATTTTCTCAACTAATGCTGTTTCTCTTTTACAATTTCAAAAATTGCTTCAAAATAACTGCAAAATATGAATTTTATGATTTTCACAACAAATAATTGTCTCCCATCCATCTGTGCTTGTCATCATAACTTTTAGGAATACTTCGATGCTTTCCTAATTAACTTAGAAAGTCCACTGTGGAATCCATTAGGAACTCCTTCTCACGAGTTCCACTCAACTGACATTCTAATTGTTTTATAACTTAGGAAATGGAACACGTAGCAAAATAAATTCCTGAGTTTCCTCGGGATGCTGATGCATTACAAAAAATATACTCAAACTCCGCCTTTCAACCAGTGTTTGAGTACTTCAGGAGATGCAAATAAAAACCACAGAGAATAAACAAGAAACATCGCCTTTTTAATATTACATGAGACCCTTCAAAAGAGAGTTGTGAAGTTTTTTATTTTAGCATCAAACATTCTTAAAGGAGTGCAGCCGCAACCATTTTTTACTACTCCCTTTCTGTGATTGAATTTCTTCCTCATTGCATTGCACAGTATTTGGATCATCTTCAATAAATTTTACAGGGGCTTGGCATCGAACGGTAGTGTTTCATTTTCATATAGGAAATTCTGGATTATTTTTGTGGAAAACACTAATTTAGTAAATATTAAAAATTTATTTCTCTTTTAGGCTTGGAAAACTTTGACCAATATAAAGTTAAATTGGCTATATGACAATTTTTTTTTATTAATTCCATGGAATATTCAACGACTACATGTTTTCATCTACAAAAAAAAAACTAAGATCTAATATTTACATACCAACACATAAGACCGAGAGTAGCGCCAAATTCAAGGACTATAATTACATTTCTACACATTACAACAGTCTAATCGATTTATATAAGGGCTATACGGTACACCCTCAAAAAAAATCGATTCACACATTTTGCTTAAACCACATATATTTTCAGGATTGGTCCAAACTAAATATTGTTTGTATTGATCAAACATATTATGTTTCACCTTAGAGCATACACTGGCAGAAACAAAATTTAATGAAATTTTCCTTATGTGGATATATTTTTAAAGCGCCAATTGGTTACTCCCATTATTTTACTTGCAGCATACTCTCTAGGTCTCTCTTTCTAAACACATATATGTTTATAGGCTATTTTTAAATTAATATATTTTTGCATCTGGAGTCTCTTGAAAAACCAAAAACTCATTGGATACGGTTGAAATTTTGTATATTTTATTATAGTGAAACCTCTCAGAAGTGGCCATTAAAGGTCACTTAAATTTTATCCATATTTGGGAGGTAACCAGTTATGAGAAGTTAATTTTAATGTGTTAATATAGTAAATGTCTCACAACAACTGTCCACTTTTGAGAGGTGTCCGGTTTTCAGAGTGTCACTGCATATGCTTTCCAAAAGCCGAGCAAACATTGGCCGATATCGGTTCATAATTATACATAATCATACAAACCTTTCCTCAGAATTGAGATCCGGAGTCTCTTGAAAGATTAAATTTCGTCCGATGTGTTTGAAATTTGTTACGTGATGCTTTCTAACTACCATGCAAAAACTTGTTCCATAATTATGTATAGCCCCGTATAAACCGATCCCCAGATCAGAGATGGTCTGTCGAAAACTGCGACGTACTTGACATACACGTATTTTACTATACGTCGAACGTGTCGTAAACCTATGTAAAATACTTCATTTTTGCCATATATAAATTTTATTTTTTTTGTAATTTTTGTATTGATAAATTGCTTAATCAGAGAAAATAAAAAGTACGTTAAAAATTAAATGTTGTCCAGACCCGACTTTATTTAAACGGCCAACTTGGCGTTTGGCATTTCATGCTGTCATAAAAACTTCTTATTTTCAACCCGGTTCAACAATTTGAAAAGGAGTTGAATTCAAACTTTTTCTGTATGTATGTTTCTATTATAAAAAAAAAACTTAAATTTTCTTATGAGAAAAGTTTCAAAATATTAATATTAAAAACTTTACAAATTCGTAAATATTTACGTACAAATATTCAAACACTAATTTAAAATCGAATTTAAGAATGTCGCGAGGGTTTATGAATTTACTACTTTTATTAAGTTTTATACAGGTATATGACATTTTCGACGTTTACACTTTTTTTGACTGTCAAAAACCCAAAAAATAGTCTTTTGGACCATCTCTGCCCCAGATTTTACTTCTGAAGTCGCGCGAAAAAAATTTCATTTGATCCGATTGGAATTTGGTCGTCTAATTAGCGAGCGAAAATTGGTTCATAATTATTTTCAGACTCCTCTATATAAATCGATCAAGAACTAAAGTGGCTTCGACACAGGTACAATGAAACATCTGAAAGGTGTTCACCCACGGTCGCCTAAATTTTCTTCACATTTGGGAGGTGTCCAGGTATAACATTCAAATGTTAATATAGCAAACGTCACCAGACCGGTTTTCAGAAGGTCCATGTTTGAATGGTTTCACTGTATTAGGGTGTCTAAATAACCGTTTTTTATCCAATTCCAATTTTCGGTCACATTTTTGATAGAAATTTAAGAAACTTGAAATTTTTATTTCACTTAAAATACATATTAATCAGTGTTCGAAATGGCTCCGAAGCTCCGACTCAGCACTTTTTTTTTAGCTCTTGCTCTCGGAGCCCCATGAATAAAGTGCCAAAACGAATGAAGGGCACTGAAAAATAGGCCCTTTTCGAGCTAATTTAAACGAAAAACTCTTGCTCACACAAAAAATATGTAGTATTATGTATGACACAAATTTGAAATTGGTGATGTCATATGTGTAATTTTTTAAAGTTGAAATACAAATGAAATGAAAGGAGACGGGCAAACACGTTGAGCTTTGAAATATGTGAAAAATCTTATTCTAACAGCGAGGGTTAGATAAAAACGTCATTTTGTCCATATTTCTATAGAAACATGTCGAAAATAAAAATGCTAAAAACGCCAGATCTAACTGGAATATAGTTAAATTGGCAACGCTGCTTACACAGGAAAAATATGACAAGGTAAAATAGAAATTTCATTGAAATACAGAAAACCGGTTAACCGATGGTCAAATCCCGATTCCCGGGTGGTGTGAGGTATATGAACTTTGTCATTCCGTTTGTAACACATCATAATATTGATCTAAGAACCCATCAAGTATATAGTGAAATTCTGAGTTGATCTAGCGAGCTCACTGAAAGAGCAGATTACATCCGATCCGGTTTAAATTTGGTACGCGATATTAGTATATGCCAAAAAGTGATCGATTTGGTTTGTAATTTGATCCATAATTATATATACCCCACATAAACCGACCCCAAGATTTGATCTCGGGATCCTCTTTAAAGAGCGAATTTCATCCGCTACGGTTGAAATTTAATACGTGTTTTTAGTATATACCCTCTAACAACCATACAGAAATTGATAGCTATCGGTCCATAATTATATATAGCCCCATATAAACCGATCTCCAGTTTTGAGCCCCTGAATCTCTTGTAGGAGTAAATATAATACCATCCGGGTAAAATTCAATTTATTTAATTTTTTTATAACTCGCTTTTTCATAATTTTAATGGGTAATTTTAACTTCCCAGCCAAAAAATTTGGAAGTTCTTCCAAAGGCACAATTTTAAAAGCATTTCCAGACGATGCATGTTCTTTATTTTCTTTATTGATGATGTTCTTTATTTTAACTACCCAGGAAGTTCTTTTAATTCAATTTTTATACCCTCCACCATAGGATGGGGGTATATTAACTTTGTCATTCCGTTTGTAACACATCGAAATATTGCTCTAAGACCCCATAAAGTATATATATTCTGGGTCGTGGTGAAATTCTGAGTCGATCTAAGCATGTCCGTCCGTCCGTCCGTCTGTCCGTCTGTCCGTCTGTCCGGCTGTCCGTCCGTCTGTGGAAATCACGCTAACTTCCGAACGAAACTAGCTATCGACTTGAAACTTGGCACAAGTAGTTGTTATTGATGTAGGTCGGATGGTATTGAAAATGGACCATATCGGTCCACGTTTACGTATAGCCCCCATATAAACCGATCCCCAAATTTGGCTTGCGGAGCCTTCCGGAGCAGCAAAATTCATCCGATCCGGTTGAAATTTGGTACGTGGTCTAAGTATACGGTCTCTAACAACCATGCAAAAATTGGTCCATATCGGTCCATAATTATATATAGCCCCCATGTAAACCGATCCCCAGATTTGACCTCCGGAGCCTCTTGGAGGGGCAAAATTCATCCGATCCGGTTGAAATTTGGTACCTGATGTTAGTATACGGTCTCTAACAACCATGCAAAAATTGGTCCATATCGGTCCATAAATATATATAGCTCCCATATAAACCGATCCCCAGATTTGACCTCCGGAGCCTCTTGGAGGAGCAAACTTCATCCTACCCGATTGAAATTTGGTACGTGGTATTAGTATATGGTCTCTAACAACCATGAAAAAACTTGTCCATATCGGTCCATAATTATATATAGCTCCCATATAAACCGATCCCCAGATTTGACCTCCGGAGCCTCTTGGAGGGGCAAAATTCATCCGATCCGTTTGAAATTGGGTACCTGATGTTAGTATACGGTCTCTAACAAGCATGCAAAAATTGGTCCATATCGGTCCATAATTATATATAGCTCCCATATAAACCGATCCCCAGATTTGACCTCCGGAGCCTCTTGGAGGGGCAAAATTCATCCGATCCGTTTGAAATTGGGTACCTGAAGTTAGTATACGGTCTCTAACCAGCATGCAAAAATTGGTCCATATCGGTCCATAATTATATATAGCTCCCATATAAACCGATCCCCAGATTTGACCTCCGGAGCCTCTTGGAGGAGCAAAAGTCATCCGATGCGGTTGAAATTTGGTACATTTCGTTAGTATATGGCCTCTAACAGCCATGTTAAAATTGTCAAATTTTATTACTAGGAAGTTTTGTCAAAATTTCATTTCTATAGAAAGTTTTGTAAAAAGTTTATTTCTATAACAATGTTTGCCAACATTTTATTTCCATAGAAAATTTTGTCAAAATTTTATTTCTATAGAAAATTTTGTAAAAAATTTATTTCTGTAGAAAATTTTGTCAACATTTTATTTCTATAGAACATTTTGTCAACATTTTATTTCTATAGAAAATTTTGTCAACATTTTATTTCTATAGAAAATTTTGTCAAAATTTTATTGCTATAGAAAATTTTGTCAACATTTTACTTCCATAGAAAATTTTGTCAACATTTTATTTCTATAGAAAATTTTGTCAAGTTTTTATTTCTATAGAAAATTTTGTCAAAATTTTATTTCTATAGAAAATTTTGTCAAACTGAATTATATACGTATTTAATCGGCCTTTTTTTTGTTTAATATATACCCCTTATGGACTAACTTACAATTTAGAAGACAGTGTTAAAAAGTTTTACGATACCTTGCCATCGGCAAGTGTTATCGCAACCCAAGTAATTCGATTGTGGATGACAGCCTTTAGTAGAAGTTCCTACGCAATCCATGGTGGAGGGTACATAAGATTCGGCCTGGCCGAACTTACGGCCGTATATACTTGTTTATAACTTGGTTTTTTCATACTTTTCCAGACAATGCATGTTCTTTATTTTCTTTATTGATGATGTTCTTTATTTTAACTACCCAGGAAGTTCTTTTAATTCAATTTTTTCATACTTTTAATGGGTAATTTTAACTTTTTTTGTTTCAAATAGGTTAAAACAAGTATATACGGCCGTAAGTTCGGCCAGGCCGAAGCTTATGTACCCTCCATCATGGATTGCGTAGAAACTTCATCTAAACACTGCCATCCACAATCGAATTACTTAAGTTGCGGTAACGCTTGTCGATGGCACGGTATCTTAAAACCTCCTAACACCATCTTCTAAATTGTATGTAAGTCCATACGTGGTATATATTAAATCAAAAAAGATCGATCCAATACGTATATAATTCAGTTTGACAAAGTAGACATAAAATTTTGACAAAATTTTCTACAGAAATAAAATTTTAACAAAATTTTCTATAGAAATAAAATTTTCACAAATTTTTCTATAGAAATAAAAATTTTGACATAATTTTCTATAGAAAGAAAATTTTGACAAAAATTTCTACAGAAATAAAATTTTAACAAAATTTTCTATAGAAATAAACTTTTGACAAAATTTTCTATAGAAATAAAATCTTGGTAGATTATTTTTGGCTCGAGTGGCAACCATGATTATGAACCGAATAAAATTTGAACAAAATTTTCTATAGAAATAAAATAAAAAGAGATATGTTTGTTTCGAATTTATTTCGGCATAAGCCGGCTATCAATGTAAAACCTTTTTTCGGAGGGTTCAAGTGTGGTTTTTGTTGGGTTTAATAAACTGCCTGAATTTATTCTGATAATTGGTTGATAGTTTTGCTGCAAGTAGAGGATGCTGATGAGGAATGTGGTAATTCCGAAACGTGCGTCCATCCAACCATCTTGCAGTCTATAGGGCTTTGCCCAAATAAATTTGACAAACATTCTTTTCCTCTGTTGGTTAAGCTACTCTTGTAGTTTAGTCAATGTATGGTTTTAAGCTGAAATAAAAAACAACAACAATGCGAAATAAAATTTTGACAAAATTTTCTATAGAAATAAAATTTTGACAAAATTTTCTATAGAAATAAAATTTTGACAACGATGAAAATTTTATTATGAACCGAATAAAATTTTAACAAAATTTTCTCTAGAAATAAAATTTTGACAAAATTTTCTATAGAAATAAAATTTTGGTAGATTATTTTTGGCTCTAGTGGCAACCATGATTATGAACCGATATGGACCAATTTTTGTGTGATTGGACTAATTTTGGTATGGTTGTTAGCGACCATATACTAACACCACGTTCATAATTTGAACCGGATCGGATGAATTTTGCTCCTCCAAGAGGCTCCGGAGGTCAAATCTGGGGATCTGTTTATATGAGGGCTATATATAATTATGGACCGATATGGACAAATTCTGGCACGGTTGTTAAAGATCATATACTAACACCATGTTCCAAATTACAACCGGATTGGATGAAATTTGCTTCTCTTGGAGACTTCGCAAGCCAAATCTGGGGATCGGTTTATATGGGGGCTATATATAATTATGAACCGATGTGGACCAATTTTTGCATGGTTGTTAGAGACCATATACCAATATCATGTACCAAATTTCAGCCGAATCGGATGAAATTTGCTTCTCTTTGAGGCTCCGCACCCCAAATCTGGGGATCGGTTTATATGGGCGCTATATATAATTATGGACCGATGTGGACCAATTTTTGCACGGTTGTTAGAGACCATATACCAATAGCATGTACCAAATTTCTGCCGGATCGGATGCAATTTGCTCCTCTTTGAGGCTTCACAAGCCAAATCTGGGGATCGGTTTATATGGGGTCTATATATAATTATGGACCGATGTAGACCAATTTTTGCATGGTTGTTAGAGACCATATAGCCACATCATGTACAAAATTTCAGCCGAATCGGATGAAATTTGCTTCTCTTTGGGGCTCCGCAAGCCAAATCTGGGGATCGGTTTATATGGGGGCTATATATAATTATGGACCGATGTGGACCAATTTTTGAATGATTGTTAGAGACCATATACCAACACCATGTACCAAATTTCAGCCGGAACGGATGAAATATGCTTCTCTTAGAGGCTCCACAAGCCAAATCTGGGGATCGGTTTATATGGGGGCTATATATAATTATGGACCGATATGGACCAATTTTTGCATGGTTGTTAGAGACCATATACCAACACTATGTACCAAATTTCAGCCGGATCGGATGAAATTTGCTTCTCTTTTAGGCTCCGCAAGCAAAATCTGTGGATCGGTTTATATGGGGGCTATATATAATTATGGACCGATGTGGACTAATTTTTGCATGGTTGTTAGAGACCATATACCAACACCATATACCAAATTTCAGCCGGATCGGATGAAATATGCTTCTGTTAGAGGCTCCACAAGCCAAATCTGAGGGTCCCTTTATATGGGGGCTATACGTAAAAGTGGACCGATATGGCCCATTTTCAATACCACCTACATCGATAACAACTACTTGTGCGAAGTTTCAAGTCGATAGCTTGTTTCGTTCGGAAGTTAGCGTGATTTCAACAGACGGACGGACGGACGGACGGACATGCTTAGATCGACTCAGAATTTCACCACGACCCAGAATATATATATACTTTATGGGGTCTTAGAGCAATATTTCGATGTGTTACAAACGGAATGACAAAGTTAATATACCCCCATCCTATGATGGAGGGTAGAAAAAGAGTAGGAATTAATAAAATGGTACAAATCATTTAAATTTTGTCGAAAAAAATGTTAAATCCAATCTGAAAAAATTGTGAATTTTTGAAAATATTTGAGGTCAAACGTTTCCGACAAGCGTTAGATCCGTTAAAAATTATAAAAAATAACAAAAATTATTTATTTGACAAATTTTCACAGAATTTTTTAATTTACATCCACACGTACAGAAAAACCATGTTTGGACATGGTTGCAGTATCCATTTAATGCTTATCTAGAGCATGTAATTGCCGCGAAAACCATGTGTTTTGCCTTTGTAAAAATAGTTTTCTAGGGGAGAAAAATGTATGGTGGCAATAAGCATTCTCTTATTTAAATGACAGAATTTGAGACCATTAAATGGTCGGGAAAATCATGTACCTGACCATTCAATTTTTTTACTTTTTTACAGGGAAAAAAAGTATGTTTATAGGTTAAGGATAGACATGTCTAAAACCATTACATGGCCATAAATACATTTACATTTTTTAAAAACATTGAGCAGTTACACACGATTTCCATTTTGTGCGTCAGTCGTGTGTTTTTTGTTCTGCATTTTGCTATATGGTATCATTTATTTTTATTTGCAGTTACATTTGATGGGCACGATGTAAATATGGAATAATTACTAATTGAAATTTAAATAAAATAGAGTGTGTAAAAATATATGATGTTTGCTTGAACGGCATTATAAATACAAATAAATAAAGAATTAGTTTATAAATAAATAAAAACAAACAAATAAAGTTAATTTTGTGTTTTCTTTTCTCAAGTGGCGTCCTTTGTCCGACGATAGGTTAGGTTAAAGTGGCAGCCCGATTAAGATTCAGGCTCACTTAGACTATTCAGTCCATTGCGATTTTCCGACGATGAAAAAAGTGTTTTCATAAAGATCAAAACATTTTAGGTTGTGACCATGTTCTTATAACCCTCTAATGCCCAAGCCCGCCTTTAGGCGGGCTTCATTTAATAAGGAAGCTTTCAGTAAAACACATCTTAAGACAACAAAAATGGGCGAAATAAAAAGAAAACTTATTTGAAACTATTCAAGAGGCTTTGCAGCATACGCTGAATTTTACAGTATAAATTTTTCTTGTTTAGTTCCCTTGCTTTTTTGTCGTTAACATTGAAAATTTAATCAGCTGGCAAAAAAATTGGGGCATTAGAGGGTTAACTAGAAGAAAAACAGTTTGAATGCATACCATAACATTTTAAATCGTGACCATTGTCTTTTCATTCAAACAAAATTCTTTTTATCAATATAATAATAATTTAGATGAGGACAATTATATTTTTCTTAGAACCATGTTCACTGAGCCAACATGGTTGCAGGTTAAAATGTTACATGGTCGCCGCCAAAATAGCTCCTTTCATATTATTTTGCTCTTCGAATATGATTGTGACAATCATGTTTCTTCTCTGCGTGCAAAACATTGAATTCGGATCACACCTAAAGAAGTGATGCAAATTCAGTGCAACGGCTGTTGAAATGGAGGACTTTCATCCTATGACAAGCTTATGTTAAATTCATGTTAATTTTAACTTTTTTTGTTTCAAATAGGTTAAAAGTAAGAATTCATAAAATGGTACAAATCATTTAAATTTTGTCGAAAAAAATGCTAAATCCAATCTGAAAAAATTATGAATTTTTGAAAATATTTTAGGTCAAACGTTTCCGACAAGTGTCAGAATCCGTTAGAAAATAACAAAAACTATTTATTTTACAAAATATCACAGAATTTTTTAATTTACATCCAAAACATTGAATTCGGATCACACCTAAAGAAGTGATGCAAATTCACTGCAACGGCTGTTGAAATGGAGGACTTCCATCCTATGACAAGCCCATATTAAATTCATCGCTTCTGCCTCAATTTTGCACCACTTCCGGATCCAAAAAGAACATTTTCATTACTTTTTTGGCGACGCTTTTTTGTTTTGTTTCAAATGTGTTAAAAACAGAGTAAGAATTAATAAAATGGAACAAATTATTAAAATTTTGTCGAAAAAAAAATGTAAAATCCAATCTGTAACAAGTAAGGAAAGTCTAAAGTCGGGCGGGGCCGACTATATTATACCCTGTACCACTTTGTAGATCTAAATTTTCGATACCATATCACATCCGTCAAATGTGTTGGGGGCTATATATAAAGGTTTGTCCCAAATACATACATTTAAATATCACTCGATCTGGACAGAATTTGATAGACTTCTACAAAATCTATGGACTCAAAATTTAAGTCGGCTAATGCACTAGGGTGGAACACAATGTTAGTAAAAAAATATGGGAAACATTTAAATCTGAAGCAATGTTAAGGAAACTTCGCAAAAGTTTATTTATGATTTATCGCTCGATACATATGTATTAGAACTTTAGGAAAATTAGAGTCATTTTTACAACTTTTCGACAGAAAAAAACATATATATGGGAGCTATATCTAAATCTGAACCGATTTCAACCAAATTTGGCACGCATAGCTACAATGCTAATTCTACTCCCTGCACGCAGAGAAGGAATATGATCACCTCAAACATGTTTTAAGAGCAAAATGTTATTTTCGTATGGTGACCATGAAACATGTTTGTCCCTAAAATGTTATTTTCTCGTCAAATATAACCTGCTTGCCGAAATCAGATATATGATTTCCGATAAAATAACATGGTTGCGAAAACCAAAAATAACATTTTGCTCTTAAAACATGTTTGAGGTGATCATATTCCTTCTCTGGGTGTGTGCAAAATTTTAACTAAATCGGAGTTAAAAATTTGCCTCTGTGGTCATATGAGAGTAAATCGGGCTAAAGCTGTATATGGGAGATATATCTATATGGGAGATATATCTGATTCGATTTCAACCAAATTTGGCACGCATAGCTACGATGCTAATTCTGCTCCCTGTGCAAAATTTCTACTAAATCGGAGCAAAAAAGTGGCCTCTGTGGTCATATGAATGTAAATCGGGCGAAAGCTATATATGGGAGCTATATCTACGTCAGCGATAGTAAGTCTAGAAAATTAACATATAGGGATATGTAAAACCTAAACGATCGCGAATGCTTATTGATTTATATATTTTGTTTATAAATAAATAATTGGAGTATAAAATTCAAACAAATATATAAACTTTTTTTACTTATAATCCAACACGAGTATGTTTGAGGCAAGTAAACAAATGTGTAAAAACGGGAATTAACCAATTGGAGCCTTACGGTGGAATTACATACCATGCGGTCATACATGCGTACGTTATATTCGAATGCGTTGACGAAAACATTTTTCCATAGAGTTACACACACCTAGATAAGGAATATGATCACCTCAAACATGTTTTAAGAGCAAAATGTTATTTTTGGGTGGTGACCATGGCACATGGTTTTCGCAACCATGTTATTTTCTCGGAAATCATGTATCATGGTCACCATACAAAAATAACATTTTGATCTTGAAACATGTTTGAGGTGCTCATATTCCTTCGCTGCGTGCAGCATGCGTCGGAACACCAATAAATTTCCTGACTACATTCCCCGCCTCTATGCTTGTTATTATGTTTTTATATTCCACACACTTTTTTAAATTATAGAACGTACGCACGCATGACTGCATGCTATGTATGTAATTCCACCTTTAAAAATATATACTCGTAGTTTAGGGTGCAACATAAGATGTTGGAACCATACAAGCAATAATTTGTTTGAACAAATCCTGAAACTAGATACGCATTTCAAAAAAAGTACACAGAAAAAAAATCACGAAAATTTTTCCAATTAAAGTCTTAATTGAGTTTTAACAAGTACATACGGCCGCAAGTTCGGCCAGGCCGAATCTTATGTACCCACCACCACACCCTCAAAAAAATCGCTTCTTTAACATATGTTCCAAACATATTTTGCAGGAAGCAAATATATTATTGCATACTGCCGAAACATTAATATGTTTGTTTTATGTGAACATATTATATGTTTGGAAGCATTTTGAGCCAAAAATATTATATGCTTGGAAGAATTTTTCCCAAACATGATTGTGCTCATTCCCTAACATACTCGTAATTTTCACTTCCACGAAATTTTTTAGTTATTGGCACCTTTTTCTGTAATACAAATAATGTTGAAGAAATTATTCACTTTTATAAATTTTTTAAATTTTACCTTTCGCCTGCACGGAGAATCGAACCGAGGACCATACAGTTTGTAAGCCAACACACTATCCACTGGGCTACGTAGCTGTTATAGTCACCAGTAGATAATTATCGTTTTAAGTTACATTTATATAGCATAGTTTGCAGCGCCAACGAGCCCATGCAAACATAACATTATTTAACAGAAACATACATTTGTTTGCCACGTGGAGCAGTGGTTAGCATGTCTGCCTTGCATACAAAGGGTCGTGGGTTCAATCCCTGCTCCGACCGAACATTTTTTTTTTTTTAATTTACACATTTATATTTATACTATATTAAATTTTTTTAAATGAAACTTCGAAATGTGTGTTATTAAAGATTTAAAGTCAGTAACAGTGCTTGATATAAACGAAATTGGCTGATATTTGGATAACATATTATTTTTTTATTGCAAAATAACAATTTTGTAACAAAAACCTGTTTTTAGTACAAAACTTTAAAATTTGGAAGGAATTCAAAAACTCTAACAAAAGAAGAATGTGGAGTCGAGTATAAACATACATATATAATTTTATAATATAAACATAAATTTATTTAGGCGTGAACAGTTTTTTTACTAACATTTAACACCATCGCTCTAAAATGCCTTTTATTTTTCTTTAATAATTCATTTTAAAGAAAATAAACTTTTTAAATTGTTTTAGCTGCAAAACTCGAACTTAATGCTCGCTTTTATATTTGAAGGTGTCCGTCAACTCCTCGTGGACTACTTATTAATAAAGAGGAACTAAACTTTGTTTTTATACATTTTACTGTGTAATTTTTCACTATTTCCTCCTTATTTCATTTTACTGTTCCAACTGTAAAAAGAGTATAGTGCCCTTTCGTTATTTTTATGAAGACCCCTGATTTATTTTAACGAAAAATTGTGCCCATAATGCCAAAATGATAAACAAAACACATGTTCACACATGCATAAAATGCTGCTCTCAAGGCGAAAACATATGCAGTTTGTTTTTCAAATGTCTATTCTCTTGGTTCCGAATGTCTATTCTCTTTATTCAAATTAAATAATATTTAGACTTAAGCATATCAAATTTTTAGCCTTACCATAAAACAGTTTTCCGAAACAACATACAAGCGGTTTCATTTCGTTTTATTCGCTCTCTGAATAAAATATCACAACATATATATGTTTACTCGAAATTTGTTAATTTATATATGTTTACATTCACACATATTATTTTTATGAAACATTCATGCCCCAAACATAATAAATTCTAAAATATTAACATAGATGTCCCAAACATTTAGTGTTAGTTTAGGAACATTACATGTTCGCACTTAAATATATTGTGGTTTAAAATCGTGCCCGAAACACATTTTGTTTATATCGGAACATATGGAAAACATATTTTTCTAACAGTGCATGGATTGCGTAGAAACTTCTACAAAAGACTGTGATTTAGTCCATACATGGTATATATTAGACAAAAAAGTTATGTATAGTTAAGTCTACAAATAATTACGAATCGATATGGACTTTTTGTACGTACACGCAAAAAAATAATTCTTTCCTCCCAAACGAAATTTTAGACAAACAAAGTTCGTTTCTCATTTGCTTTTCGCTGTAAGGAAGTGTATTTGGAAGAAAAGTATATACTTTTTGTGATAAACGTTTATTCTTTTCCAGGATGTAAAAACCATTTCATAAAGACTAACTCAAAAAAATTTTTTTCTGGCTAATTGCATTTTCCCTCACATCTTTCTCACTTCCACGAAGATTTTTAGTTCTTAGCACCTTTTTCTGTAATACAAACAATGTAGAAGAAATTATACGATTTTATAAATTTTTAAAATTATTTTACCTTTCGCCTGGACGGAGAATCGAACCGCGGACCATGCACTTTGTAAGCCAACACACTAACCACTGAGCTATGTACCTGTTATGGTCATCAATAGATAAATATCCATATAAGTTATATTTATATAGCATAGCTTGCGGCGCCCACGAACCGAATAAACAAAGTTTATTTAACAGAAACAAACATTTAGTTTGGCACCGTTGCTACGTCTGACTCTCATGCCAAGGGTCGTGGGTTCGATCCCTGCTTCGACCAAAGTTTTTTTTTTTTTTTTTTTTTTTTTTTACATACATTCTACATATGTTCGGAAGATTCCGAAAAAAATGTTCAACATTACATTGTACTATATTAAATTTTGAACTGTAAAATGTATTTTATTAAAGACCAAAAGTCAGAAAAGAACAGTGTTTGATATAAACGAAATGGACTCTGTTGTTGTTTCAAAAATAACTTTTTTTATTGAAAAAATAAAAACTTTGTAACAAACGAATTTTTTTGGTGATAAAAGTTTAAAATTTTCGAAGCAATTCAAAAAACTCTAACAAAAGAAAAACGTTTTCGGTACACGTTTTCCAAACGTTTTTTTTCTTTGCGTGTAGAGAGCCAGAATTGAAATATGGGGGTCGCTTATATGGGGGCTGTATACAATTATGAACTTGATATGGACCAATTTTTGTGTGATTGGGGATCGATTTATCTGAGGGCCATATATAACTATAGACCGATATGGACCTAGTTAGGCATGGTTGTTAACGACCATATACTAGCACAATGTACCAAATTTCAACTCACTCGGATGAAATTTGCTCCTCCAAGACGTTCCAAAACCAAATCTCGGGATCGGTTTATATGGGGCTATGTACGATTATGGACTGATATGGACCACTTTTGGCATGGTTGTTAAATATATACTACCACCACGTACCAAATTTCAAGCAGATCGGATGAATTTTGCTTCTCCAAAAGGCACCGGAGGTCAAATCTGGGGATCAGTTTATATGGGAGCTATATATAATTATGGACTGATAGGAACCAATTCCTGCATGGTTGTTGGATACCATATACTAACATCACGTACCAAATTTCAAACGAATGGCAAGAATTTTGCTCTTCCAAGGGGCTCTGGAGGTCAAATCTGGGGATCGGTTTATATGGGGTTATATATAATTATGGACCGATATCGACCAATTTTTGCATGGGAGTTTGAGGCCATATATTAACACCACATACCAAATTTCAACTGAATCAGATGAATTTTGGTCTTCCAAGAGGTTCCGGAGGTCAAATCTGGTGATCGGTTTATATGGGGGCTATATATAATTATGAACCGATGTGGACCAATTTTTGCATGGTTGTTATAGACCATATACTAACATCACGTACAAAATTTCAGCCGGATCGGATGAAATTTGCTTCTATTAGCGGCCTCGCAAGCCAAATCGGGGGATCGGTTTATATGGGGGCTATATATAATTATGGACCGATGTCGACCAATTTTTGCATGATTGTTAGAGATCATATACTAACACCATGTACCAAATTTCAGCCGGATCGGATGAAATTTGCTTCTCTGAGAGGCCTCGCAAGCCAAATTTTGGGGTCCGTTTATATGGGGGCTATACGTAAAAGTGGACCGATATGGCCCATTTGCAATACCATCCGACCTACATCAATAACAACTACTTGTGCCAAGTTTCAAGTCGATAGCTTGTTTCGTTCGGAAGTTAGCGTGATTTCAACAGACGGACGGACGGACGGACGGACATGCTCAGATCGACTCAGAATTTCACCACGACCCAGAATATATATACTTTATGGGGTCTTAGAGCAATATTTCGATGTGTTACAAACGGAATGACAAAGTTAATATACCCCCCATCCTATGGTGGTGGGTATAAAAATATTCAATGAAATATTAAATTGATTAAAAAAAAAATTTAAATTGTGGTAACACTTGCCGATGGCAACGTATCTTTAAGTTTCTTAACATTGTAATTTAGTCCAGTTGTGGTGTAGACTACATATCTATATAATTTAGTTCTTGACAGGTATGTACACGGAAGAAAAAGACTGTTTTTCATATGTTTGGGTGTAAAAATTATATGTTTGGAACTCAAATTTTTTAACACAATATTTTTAAGTGCAAGCATATGATGTTCATAACCTACATAATATGTTTGGGACATAAAATGTTTGTAAATATAATATGCTTGGTTGCAAACGTATATTAATTTGGAAATATAAACATATATGTGTTTAGAAAGAGAGACCTAGAGAGTATGCTGCAAGTAAAATAATGGAAGTAACCAATTGGAGCCTTAAAAATATATCCACACAAAGAAAATTTCATTTTTCATTTTTTTCTACCAGTGTATGCCCTAAGGTGAAACATAATATGTTTGAATAATACAAACAATATTTTGTTTGGACCAATCCCGAAAATATATATGCTTGATGCAAAATGTGTTTGGGGTATATATGACAGAAGCGATTTTTTAAGGATGTATAGTAGATAGGGTCACGAAAAAAAGTTGATGCGGTCACCCCCAGTTTTGCAGCATATTCGAAGACAATTTCAGAACACCAAAACATTTTTTTCGTGCACCCTACGACCCCCCGAAATACAATTTATTGTGCTGTGTCGTCATTTGAAGTCCGATCGAAAAGAAACGCATATAGTTGTTCGTGGTTGATCAGGGGCTATATTTCGTGCATTGATCATTTTTGACTCCGACGTCAAATTTGATTTTTAATTTTTTTTTTATTTCGTTTCGTATACCCCTATGATGCCCATTTCTGATAACCATTATAAAGATCTACTGAAAGTCATCGCAGAAGGAGAAGACTTGGTGAGAACTACAGATGACAAAGAAGAGCAAGAAATAGCAAGAACAAAGTTCACAACACTGATAGATGACCATTTACACAAGACAAACGTAAACAAAAGAGATAAATTTATACTAGGTACAGTGGCTCAAACGAAGAAATATTTGAAAGACAACAAGGATGTTTTAATATTAAGTGCGGATAAAGGTGGAAAAACTGTTGCTATGGACAGCAAAGAATACAAATCCAAAATGCATGCGATAATACACGACATGTGTAGTTACAAACGGTTAAAAATTGATCCAACATCGAAATTTCAAACCAAGAATAATAAATTAGTGGAAAAATTATATAAAGAAAACTTAATCAGCATCGAGGAAAAGAATAAATTGACGAGTAAAACTGCTATAGCCCCAAGGATTTACGGCCTTCCGAAGGTACACAAGGAAGGAACACCATTGAGACCAATTTGCTCATCGATCAATGCACCATCGTATAAGATGTGCAGATATATATCTAGTATCTTAAAGAACGTCACCAAAGATTCAAAATACAATGTAAAAGACGCGATTGACTTTAAAACGAAGATTAAGAATGTAAGGCTAACAGATGATGAAATCCTGATATCGTTTGATGTTGTATCACTGTTTCCCAGTATACCGGTAAACCTAGCCATTGCAATGATTGAGAAGAAATGGGACTTAATCAAAAATTATACAAAAATACCTCGTGATATTTTCAAGGAACTAGCACTATTTTGTATCAAAGACAGTAGGTACTTCAAATATGAAGATAAGACATATGAACAATTGAAAGGAATGCCAATGGGATCTCCAGCATCTCCAATAATTGCTGACATCATCATGGAAGAGCTACTAGACGTGTCCTTGAGCAAGATACCGAAACCTCGAATTATAACAAAATATGTGGACGACATATTTGCGATAGTAAAGAAAACCGACGTGGAAAGTACTCTTGACGCATTAAACTCATTCCACAGTCAAATACAATTTACAATGGAGTTAGAGAAGGATAACAAGCTACCATATTTAGACTGTAACATATTGAGAGATGATAATTGTTTGAGGCTGAATTGGTATCAAAAACCAACAGCAACTGGACGACTAATAAATTATAATTCAAAACACAATAAAAGTATAATCCATATGACAGCAATCAATTTTATAGATCGAATCTTAAGGATAAGTGATGCAGAATTCCACAAGGAGAATGAAATAAAGATAAGACAAATATTGACCACAAACGATTTTCCAAATAGAATAATAAGCAGACTAATAAATCGCGTTAAAAATAAAACACTTGACGAAAACATTAAAACTAAGACTATTGAAGAGCCGGACCATTATAAGGATAAGTCATACAAACCCATGACTTACGTTGAAGGATTCTCAGAGCGTTTTTTCAAATCGGACGTATATAACAAGGACAAGATTCAAATTGCTTCACGCACATCGAGAACAGTAAAGGAATTATTCAGCAACACAAAGTCAAAAATAAAGAATGAGGACAGGAGTAACATAGTGTACAAAATTAAATGTAATGGAGACAAGTCCAACATATGCCCAATGGCATATGTTGGCACTACAATGACCAAACTTAAGACAAGACTTTCGTCGCATAAATCAGACCTTAAAGCTGTAGACAAATCAGTAGAGCAAAAAACAGCACTTGCAGCTCACTGTGCAACAACAGGACACAAGCCCAACTTCACAGACGTCGAGATACTTGCTCAAGAGAATAATCATAGGCGTAGATACACTCTTGAGATGCTTAATATAATAGATCTCTCTCCTGACAAGAGAATGAATTTCAAAAAAGACACGGAAGAATGCGCGAGAATGTATCGACACATCATAAACAAGCATCGACACAAACGAAGCTTAGTGTACGGTGGCTTGCAGAACGAACAGCATCACACGAACTCACGTTAGTTATTTTCAATATATTATATCTAAAATAATATTGTGATTTGTGAACATTAAAAGTAATTTAATTTTTGTAATTTATGTAGATACAAAATCCCAGAAGATGGTTAGTGGCACTAACCGAAATATTGGAAATAAATATTAAAACAAATCAATAATCGATTGTTTCTATGACCTCAAGCCGAACAAAATTAATAATCAGAATAAACATAAAATAGGTCAACAACACTCAAAAATATTTTTAAAAAGATCTTAACAAAATATGAAACTTTTGCTTTTGAAGTATTTACTTGCTTTTGAAGTATTTAACCTATTATTTAATTATTATTGCGCGGTATATAAATATTGCATACGGCAATATTTGTTTCAGTACACCCAACTTTATCTCTTTTGAAGACTCACACTCAAGCACACTCACGATTAGAAATGTTGTGACTCACGAAAAATGATCCTGAGCGATCTAACTAACAACAGGAGCATGATTAAAATCGAGAGAAAATGGCGTGAACGTTTTATGTTCGTGAGCGGGATTATTTCGTGTGCGTATTTTTCCGAAATTCGTCACATTCACGAATATATTATTTTCGTGGTTCACGCACGACAGTGGGTGGTTAATCACGCCTTTTTCATCATTCGTGAGTCACGTGCACACCTCTACTCATTCTAATCATTATTTATTATAGTACAATTAAAATTTTTAATTTCGTTCTAATTTAGAATTCTGACAAAATGAATCCAGACATCATGAGCAAGCTTTCACCATAAAAAATAACAGCTTTTGGAAATGGTACCCCAGAGTATAAGTGTGTCTCACCAACCTTCAACGATGGCTCTATAAGTTTAATTCAAGTCGTAACAATTTGTCACCTTTTAATAGGAAGGATGCCGGATACCCTCATTTATCCAACACCTCACTTAGTCCAAGTCACTCTCTCAAACACATGCACAGGCAAATACATACAATGTTTTGTGGCTGCACCCTCAAAAAAAATCGCTTCTTTAACATATGTTCCAAACATATTTTGCAGGAAGCACATATATTATTGGATACTGCCGAAATATTAATATGTTTGTTTTATGTGGACATATTATATGTTTGGAAGCATTTTGAGCCCAAAAATAGTATATGCTTGGAAGAATTTTCCCCAAAGAAGATTGTGATCATTCCCTCACATAATTTTCACTTCCACGAAATTTTTAGTTCTTGGCACCTTTTTCTGTAATACAAATAATGTTGAAGAAATTATTAAATTTTATAATTTTTTTTTTTTTAATTTTACCTTTCGCCTGGGCGGAGAATCGAACCGAGGCCCATACAGTTTGTAAGCCAACACACTATCCACTGGGCTACGTAGTAGTTATAGTCACCAGTAGACAATTATCGTTACAAGTTACATTTATATAGCATACTTTGCAGCGCCCACGAGCCCATGCAAACATAACATTATTTAAAAGAAACATACATTTGTTGGCCACGTGGAGCAGTGGTTAGCATGCCTGCCTTGCATGCAAAGGGTCGTGTGTTCAATTCCTGCTCCGACCGAACCAATTTTTTTTTGCAATTTAGACATTTATACTATATTAAATTTTTATAATGAAACTTCGAAATGTGGGTTATTAAAAATTTATAGTCCCCACATACATAAAATTCTCCTCTCAAGGCGAAAACACATGCTGTTTTTTTTTCAAATCTCTATGCTCTTGGTTCCGAATGTCTATTCTCTTTACTCCGAATACTCATTCTAATATTCAAATTAAATAATATTTAGACTTAAGCATATAAAATTTTTGGCCTTATCATAAAGCAGTTTTCCGAAACAACATACAACCATTTCACAGAAATTGTAAACATATATATGTTTGCTCGAAATTTGTAAATTTATATATGTTTACATTCACACATATTATTTTTATGAAACATTCATACCCCAAACATAATATATTTTAACATATTAACATATGTGTCCCAAACATTTAGTGTTAGTTTAGGAACATTACATGTTGGCACTTAAATATATTGTGTTTAAAAATTGTGCCCGAAAAACATTTTGTTTATATCGGAACATATGAAAAACATATTTTTCTAACAGTGTGTATTTCTAACCACATACCACATAACAAAAGTCATGCATAACTCATATGCCTGCGAGCAGATATCCACGTAGTTACCTTCTGAGTGTAAGGATTCATTATAATCTCACACATTTGAGTCATAATTTATTGTATCGTGTGATATATTCCTTGGTATATATGTACCCATTTGCTTAGAACTTATCTAAAACCTTGTGTTCGTATATCAGAGTTGCCAGAGTATTTTCTAAATAATCTCCACTTACATTCAGCTCCTCGTTGATTTGGAAAAAATAAAAAAAAGAAAAAAACACTTTTCTATACTTGTTCGGTGTATACAACTATGTGAGAATATTTTGAACAATGCTAGCAGATATTTAATGCCATTTGCCCATGTCAGCCAAAAGCGGAAGATTTCAAAATTTTTTTAATGTTTTTTTGAGAATGTTCATTCTTTTGTCCTTACTGTGGAAACGATTATTTTTCATTACGTCAGACCAAATTATCCGTTTCCAATCTTCTAGCGTCCAATGCCGGTGATCTTTAAAGAATTTCAGTCTAGATTTTATGTTTTTGTCAGAGAGGAATGATTTTTTTTAACTGCTGACACATATCGTGTGAAGCGCTCTACGAGCCGTTGCACAGTGGTTCGCTTTATTTTGGGATTAATTCTGCATCTTTTGAACGGATTAAGATATGTTATCAACATAATTTTTTTCTTTGTGTGAAAGCTGAGAGTTTTCCTCTAAGTTAGCAAGATTGTGACTCCCTAGTGGATCCACAGACTGACCTGTAGGCGTTGAAAGTTGGTCACCTCGGGGGTATCAAATTTTTTTAGCTGTCAATTATGTACCGATTTCTATGATTTTTTCTTCGATGGATAGAACTTGTAAAACCATATAAAAAGGTATGTTATAAAGATATGGGCCCACAATTTATTTTTTTTTTTTCAAAATTTTAACAAAGTGGGGTCAGTATATTGAACCCACAAGGTCCGTTTTTGGGCCGAAAACAATAGATACATATAAGAGCTATCTAAATCTGAACCGATATCGACCAAATTTTACACACTTGACTGTACTGTAAGACTCCTCGTGCAAGCAAATCTAAGTAAAATTCTGGCTTCTGGGGCCATATAAAATGTTGACAAATTCCGGTGTTAATGCATTATGGAAAGGTATTTTAGAGAACTTTCTGTTTATGTTATCGAGAAAAACAAAAATTGCGAAAAAAATCACGTTTTTGGCCCAGGAACCATTTTTTTAATTACATTTTTTTGGGAATTAAAAATATGAATTGAAATATATATCACTCTTGAACTAATTATAATATCGTTATGATTTTTATTGAATTTTGCAGGGAAATTGTTTTAAGAAATATTGCTGAATATACTATTCCCAAAATTCAAAATTCAAAAATTCAAAAAATCCACAAAATTGGCACATTTGTTAAAAACACGTTATTTTTTTTGATAATTTGCATATTTCTCAGCTGTTACCGGTAGGATGTTGAAACCTTTTAAAGTTAGTTAGTGGACACAAGGGGCTTTTTGGAAAAGAGATTGGCTTAACACTCGGTGCTTTGCCAAATGAGAATTTTTTAAAACAAAATTTTTTAATTTTGAAAAATTACCGATTTTAGGATGAGAAGAACTCATACACTACCGATAAAAGCTTAAAACGTATCTTTATCTATCTATAAGAAACAAACAAAAACAAATTGTGATATATATAGAAACGACAGAAAGAATGCAGTTGTCTTTTCTGAAAAAATTGATCAACTTGTGTATTTTTTTAAATTCTAAATTGTGGGGTTTACAACCTTTAGTCTAAAGCACATAGGTACACAATTTTTCGCTCCTGAGTTAGTAGAATTTTGTAGGGATTGTGGTTAATAAAAGAAAACAAGGATCGGCCCAAAAACGGACCCTGTAGGTTCAAAATACTGACCCCACTTTGATAAAATTTTGCAAAACAAAAATAAATTGTGGGACATATATCTCGCAAACTATAAAATATATTCGCACACTCGCGACATTTTTTGAAGGGTTTTACAAGTTCTATCCAGCAAAGAAAAATCATAGAAATTGGTTCATAATTGCGGATTTGACAGCTGAAACAAAATTTGCTACCCCCGAGGTGACCAACTTTTAAAGCCTACTCGTACATGTCAGCCCATGGACCCACTAGGGACAATATTTCTAACTTAGAAGGAATATGATCACCTCAAACATGTTTCAAAAGCAAAATGTAATTTTTGAACGGGGAACATGTTTGTCGCAAAAATGTGATTTTCTCGAACATATGTATCTGATTTCGGCATGCATGTATATGTATGCCGCGTAAAGAAGATTTTTGCGGCAAAAATATTAATATCTTATTAATAATATCATTTACAGATTGGAATCGATTTTGTGTTAAAACACCCAGCTGCCGTTGATTTGAATTCGAAATAGAATGAATGTTGAGTCAAATATAATATAATGAAGACTATGAAGACAAAAAATGCAGTGTTTATTTATTTAATGTTTCTTTGAAAAATCGAATAAACACCCTTATTGCTGAAGTCGCCCTCGCTCTCGCCGTCACTTTTTGTCGTCTGTCGCTTTTAAGTCGTATTCCTGTAGAGTGGTATGCTCGGTAATAAAAGGCCGATATCACTAAAAAACAATCAGCTGATGTGCAAAAAATGAATTTTAATTTTTTCGGTTTAAAGTATTTTTAATTCTGACGCAATTCTAAGTCGGAAAATCAAGAAAAAAATATTCGCCCTTATTCCTACCCAGCAAAACCTCTCATTACCCGGTAATTTTGTATGTAAGCCTATTTAAAAATTAATAACCACTTATTAATATATACATTTACATACGCATGTCCTAGGAGGAAAGTACTACCCCTTAGACTTTCGGCCAAGAAATAAGTAGTGCTTTTAGAGCATACAATCAACTAATATGTAATCACTTATTCGTAGATACACCAAAGTTTGCAAAATAGCCACTTATTGTATCAGGCAACCAAATCTCGAAAATATTGGTTTCTATCGCCGATTACAATGGATCAAAATATGGTGAGTAATGCTGTAATAGGAGCACTACTTGAATAGAAACGAATATTGTAAAAATAAACAAAAAATCTAACAAATCATCTAAATAAGATTACACGCAATTTAATTTCACACTTAAAATAGAAATAAATGTAGGTTGTTTAAGGGAGTTGGATTCGTGAATTACGTTATAATATATCCAGTAGTCAATTCACATTAGGTTCGAAATCTACTAAAAATGAATTTTAAGTCCCTTTTTTATAAGGCAAATGGCATTTGAAATCAAGTTTAAGTGCATTTTGGAAGTGTAATATGAATGAGGTATAAGAAAGCATTTATTTAAAACATAATATGATAATGGCATTAACTTAAAGCACAATTATTATGAAATATTTGTGATAACAATTTTTAGCGGAAAAATGTTCAGAATTAATGTCACATTACATGTTCTTTTTATTTTTTAAGTAAATACTCAATTATGTGGATAATTATACCTAATGGTACCACTATTTATTCTATTTTTTTAAGTCAGTGAAAGCCAACTGCATAAAAATTTGAGAAAAACAATTCGAAAATTACCGAGAAGTATTTATGTTTGTCATTACAAGTTAGTCATTATAACTCACCGCAATGTAATGCAACGTGTAATGACAGCTGTACTCTTGGTAATACCAATGGTAATGAGATGTGGTTACTTACACTGAAAAAACAGTGAACCCACTAGGAAGAAAAATTTCGGTTAATTTTAGAAAATTTTGAATATTTGTAGAAAATTTTAACTAAACAGTATTACAAACGTTGGCATCACGCCGATGTCATAAAAATAAGTAAATATTTTTCGACAAATACAAGAAAATTTATTAGACATAACTAAGTTTTTTCACTTGTTAAAGAAAATTTTGTAGTTTGAAGAAAAAACTTGGAGTTCAAAATTGCAAGAATGTCTTTAGTGACATAGAAAGTTCACGATGGACGCCTTTTTGGTAAAATTTACAAATTTAAAGAAATTCTGAACTATTTTATGGAAGACACGAATTTAGTTAATCTTTATGCTTCATTTGAGTATATTTTTTTCCTCGGGTTTAGTTAATTTAACTAATGTACACAAAAAAGTATTACAGTAAAGAAAACTTTCTCCAAACATAATATTTCCATGAACTAAAATAAAGTTAAATTGGCTTTAGTGAAATAGAGAGTTCACTTTTTTTTTGAGTGTAGTTTTTGCTGGGTATTGTCGCCCACGCTTTTTGACGTCTGTCGTTTTTTCGTCGCCTAGCCACTAATTTGGTATTCCTATTGGCGACGGCGACGATTACTTTTTGTGGCAATTGCAATACTCGGTAACAAATGACCTTTATCACTATAAAACTATCAGCTGATGTGCAAAAAATTAATTTCAATCCTTTCGCTTTAAAATATTTTTATTTCTGGCGTAAATCTAACTCTGAAAATCCAGAAAAAATATTAAATTTGACGCGGGAAAAATGTGGATATACACAAGGGCAGTAAAAGCTTCCAAAATTATTAAAATGGCGACGACGCTGACATCGATGGCGGAATTTTAATTATTTGCGTTTAAACTGTTATTTGTTTGTAATCCAATTTTAACTTGGAAAATCTAAATAAATGATAAATTTGACTTGGGAAATGATTTAGATATCTACATTAGGAAAATAACAACACCCGGCTTATACAATTGGAACGACATTGACATTATATAAAGGACACAATTGTTATCTAAGTTTGGTGCTAAATAAAATACATTAGGTTTCTATTAGGTTAGGTTGTAGAGGGTGACATCAATGTTTTATATTGATGCCCACTTAGACCAGTATAGGTCCATTGTGATCCCTCGATGTGATTTTTCAATCTATCTTCTTCCGATGCGGCCGCCTCGTCCCAGAAACTTCCCTCTGCTCGTTCTCTTTGAAAGAAATCTCAGAATAACCAACCAGAGGCCCTGATGAAGGCAAGTATGTTCCTTAAGCTGCACTCCCGTAGATCAGTGAGAGTCTGAAAGAAAAAGAAGCCCAGTATCTTGTTTCTTTTAAAGGATAAAGCTGGGCACTGGCACAGGAAGTGGTACGAGTCCTCCGTAACTTCCGGGTCCAGGCACCATCTACAGATATCATCGTCTTTAAGTCCTATTCTTACCATGTGTTTCCCAAGTGTGTTGTGTCCTGTTATAATACCAATCAGTGGCCGTAACTCCTCTCTGCTCATCGACAACAAAATTTCACAGTTTCTACGTTTCTTTTCATCCCATATCAACTTGGTTTGCTCGCAACCAACCGAAGAGACCCAGCGTCTACGCCATTGCTCATCATATTTAACCTCTATCCTGTAATGATAAGAAGATAGTGGAGGAAAAACGTCCGCTAGGACATTGTTCGTTCCACGAGCACCCTCCTTAGCCAGCACATCCGCTTCCTCATTTCCTATTATCCCATAGTGCCCAGGTACCCAGCACAGAGTTATATTATGCTGTTCAGTGAGAACCTTGAGTTCTCGACGACAGCGGCTGACTACCCTAGACCTTATGTCAGTACTGCACAATGCCTTTATAGCTACCTGACTGTCGATGAAGAAGCTGATATCGCTTCTGTATAACGGCCTCATCAACAGCGATTCAGCAGCCTTCGTGATCGCATAAATCTCAGCCTGAAAAATACTGCAATCACTATCCAGCGTGTAAGACTCCCTTATACCTAGTTCACTACAATAGATTCCGCTGCCCGTTCCTTCTTCCATCTTCGATCCGTCCGTATACATGTTCAGAGTTCCGAAGGGTATCTTCCTGTCTTCCCACTCTTCCATACTTGGTATAATGTACGTCGGTTTGTGATGATAAACATGCTCCGTGGCCATATGGTCCGTCTCTCTATACTGCTCGTCCAAAATTTCAGTGTGCCTGCAGGTTGTCCTCTCCAGCGTGTTCAAGCTCCTCAGTCTCAGAAGTGTCAGTTCAGCTATTTTCCTTACGTGTAAATGGAGTGGGATAAATCCCATCATTACCTCCAGAGCAGCAGTGGCTGTGGTCCTCATGTCACCTGTCATATAGATGAGGGCAGTCCTATTTATCCTGTTTATTCTCGATATATGATTTTGGTGTTTCACGATCGTCCACCAAACATGACAGCCATATGTGGCCACAGGTCTTACAACCGCGGTATAAATCCAGGCAAAAAGAGAAGGCCTCATTCCCCATCTCTGCCTGACCAATTTTTGACACTAGTATAGTGCCGCATAGGCCCTCTTAATGCGATCGGCAGTATTATCCATCCAGTTCAGCCTGGAGTCCAAAATAACTCCTAGGTACCTTGCTGATTTCGAGAGCGTCAACTCTACGTTCTGGAATACAGGAGACTTGCACCCGATAACCTTTCTCCTCCTGGTGAACAATACCAACTCCGTCTTACTAGGGTTCACCCCTAAACCGCATCCTAGAGTCCATTCCGAGAGATACTGCAAAGACTCACTCAGCACATCCGCAATAGAGTCGAGGAATTTCCCCGATACCATTATCACAATGTCATCCGCGTATGCCACTACCTTGATACCCTTACTAGTCAGTCCAAGCAATAACTCGTTCACCACCAATAGCCACAGCAAAGGTGATATAACTCCTCCCTGTGGCAGTCCTCTAGTGGTCCTAGCCCTCCTTATGGAGCCCGCTAGCTCGACCACCATGTCCCTGCTTAGCAACATCAACTCGATCCACTTTATAACGAATTTCTCAACACTATACCTCTCTAATGCATGTACCACCTTATCAATTTTCGTATAATTAAAAGCACCTTCAATGTCCAGAAACGCCGCCAATGTATAGTCGCCATAAGTCATGGATCTCTCTATGTGATGCACCACTGAGTGTAGTTGATAGTTTCCTGTCTAACTGGTTCCTTATATGTTCATCCAGGGTTTCTATTAAAAATAAATGGAATTGAAAATCAACAAGTTTACTTCAATCATGCAGTGTTCTTTTCTTTGATGTGAATGTGATGATCATAACTACTATATATACAGGTCATTGTCAATTTAGTAAAAATAGCGCATTTCTTATCAATAGATTTCTGATCGTGGTCAGCTCAGAACTCCTTGATATAGAAAATGAGTTCCGCAAAGAGTGGAAGCTGGAATAAATATTTGAACAATATAGATTTTTTAATAATAGTTACACCTTTCTACCATTTGTTACAATTTGTCTCTAAAGTCCAAAGGCATTGAACTACAAAAAGCGACACCAGGAATACCGATTTTCGTCGATAGCAGAATATATCGACGAACGGAATACCAATTAGTGGCGACAGACGAAAAGCGACGGCGAAATCAACTTCGTCGTCGTCTGCCGAAACCTGATCCACCACCGTTCGGTATCGGTCAGGTGTAACCGGTGCTTGGAGTGGGTGCATTACCGGAACTGCTCCGGCTTAACATCGCTGCGGGAGTATAGTCATACTGACTACGTGGCAGGATGCTGTGCCAGCGATAGCAGCAGTGGGTCGTCTGGCTATGCGACCCCCCGACATCTCCCGTACAACAATATTCTCCGCCGCAGCATCTTACACCCAATATTGTTGTCCCAGTTCCGGATAGTGCATCGTTTTTGCAATTTAATTGCAATGGGCTCCGAGTTAAGATTAGCGAAATCGTGGACTTTATGAGTCGGAAAAGGATAAGGGTCGTGGCGATCCAGGAGACTAAGCTGAATTCCACCTGCAGCCTACGCCATTGTGATGGATACAATGTGCTTCGAAAGGATCGTACAAGAAGTAGAGGTGGTGGCCTGGCTTTCATAATACACCGTTCCGTGCAGTATAGACCTATCCCGCTTGTGCCAGACACTAGTGACCCGTATATGAAATGTATGGGGGTAGCAGTCAAGTCTGGGGCTGCCGAGATAGAGCTATACAATGTGTATATACCGCCGGTTGGTAGCTGTGCTTCAGGTTATTGCCCAAACATTGAGTGGCTATTGTGCGGGCATAACCGATTGGTTCTAGGAGACTTTAATGCCCACCATGAACTTTGACATTCACTCCTAGGTGAGAGGCATAGCTTTGGCAGAGCAGATAGATGACTCCACATTTTGCAATGTGAAAGAGGGCCCCACGAGAATTATGGGTGACTGCAGCAGTTCGCCAGATTTACCTTATCGTCTTATGGTCTGATAAATGACGTTTCCTGCCGGACCACCTCCCCCCATACCCCATAATTCTCACCATTAACCGACCCTCCGATTTCATAACCCCTGAACGCCGGACGTTTATCAATTAAAAGAAAGCCAACTGGGAAGCTTTCAGAGAATACACCGATCGCCGCTTCAGTGAGCTCCCGTCCCCCTCTCATATTCATGTTGCCCAGAGGGCGTTCCGGGACATCATCAACGCAGCAGCCGCTCGCTTCATACCCGCTGGTCGAATTGCCCAAGTGAGGCCCAACTTCCCAGCCGAAGCGGCGGGACTCGCATACGAGCGTGATGAACGCCGTCGTGCTAACCCTGCTGATCCTAGGATCAGAGAACTAAATCTAGAGATTAGTAAGATAGTCGACGAGCACAAGAGGAACACTTGGTTAGAGCACCTGAGGCGATGTAACTTAGGCACAGGAACTGGTAAATTGTGGTCAACAGTGAGAGCCCCCTCGAACCCCGCTACAAGGGATGATGGGATTTGGCGACGTGACTGTGACTGATCCGAAGAAATGCGCCAAATACTTCAACCGACAGTTTGTCGAGCATCCCGAGAGTGATAGAGCGAAAAGGAGAGCCACTCGTCGCATACGTGGTCTCCGAGCCAACGACACACCACAATTTACCGCAGCCGAAGTTACCAATGTCATCAACAGCTCGAAACCATCTAAGGCGCTGGGCCCCGACGGAATTTCAAAGCTAATGCTGAAGCATCTGGAAATACTAGGAGTTGAGCACCTACCAGACTCCTCAATTTGTCCTTGGAATCACTCATTATACCCGATGTCTGGAAGATGGGAAGAGTGATTCCACTACTGAAGCTAGGCAAAGATTCGAGTAAAGGTGAATCGTAAAGACCGATATCCCTTCTCTCACCGGTAGCCAAGACACTTGAGGCACTACTCCTCCCCAGCCTTGTGGAGAATTTTCCAGCTGCCCACCATCAACATGGATTCCGTAAGGTACACAGTACGACGCCTTACATGCCATTTCGACACATATCAATAAGGGACTTAATCAGCCCAAGCCGTGTCATAGGACGGTCCTCGTGGCGCTTGACCTATCGAAAGCGTTCGATACGGTCAACCATGCCACATTATTCGAGGACATCGAGAACACGTTCCTACCGGCAGGAACGAAGCGTTGGGTTCTGAATTATATGTGTGGACGCCAGTCGTACGTGGAATTCAGGGACAAGAAGTAAAAACCCCGTAGAGTTAAACAGGGAGTTCCCCAGGGCGGGGTGATATCTCCGGCACTGTTTAACCTCTACCTGTCCTCGATTCCACCCCCTCCTGACGGCGTCGAGATTGTGTCTTATGCGGACGATTGCACAATCATGGCATCCGGGCCCATTGTTGATGACATTTGTGATCGATTAAATGTCTACCTCGCTGATCTTACCAGTTATGTCACTGCAAGAAATTTGAGGATATCTCCCACCAAATCCTCAGCCACACTATTCACTACATGGACGGCGAAAGTACGCAGGCAGTTGAATGTCAGAATCGATGGCGAAACAATTCCGACAACAAATTACCCCAAGATTCTCGGGGTGACATTCGACAGCTTTATAAGTCGTCCGCCCATGCCACTGCAATTTGTGATAAGCTCCGCGGTAGACACAAGGTCCTCAAGTCGCTTGCCGGCAGCACTTGGGTTGCGGACAAATAAACCTTGTTAACTACATATAAGGCAATTGGCCGGTCAGTGGTAAACTATGCAGCGACAGTATGGACTCCTCAAACGAGCGATACGCAGTGGAATAACATACAGACCTGTTAGAACGCTGCCCTTAGAACCGCAACAGGATGTCTCCGCAGTACACCCCTGGATCACCTTTATGCGGAGACCAAGATCATCCCAGTGCGTCGACACAACTACATGTTGTCAAAGCGGTACCTCTTGGGTTGCCATCGAAGTTGTCATCCGAATCACCATCTTGTGGACAGACAACCTCCACCCAGGAATGTAAGGGGTTGATCTTCACCTTCTAGAGCCCGAGATCCAGCGTTACAAAAGAGAGCCCCTAGATCAGGCAGCATACCAGACAGGTCTGAACAGGATTCATGAGGATACTGTAGCTGAAGCGGTGAGAAGCTACAAGGTTAATCCTGTTCTCCGAGTCAGACCATAGCCCATAGCACCGGAGGAGAGAGACCTCCCACGGCAGACAAGGGTAGTTTTGGCCCAACTAAGAACAGGCAAGTGCAGCCGCCTCAATTCATACTTATCAGTGATTGATAGCAGCGTAGCTGACGTGTGTCCCATCTGTAATCAAGGGCTACATGACACTAGTCACCTTTTTGCTTGTCCAGCTAAGCCTACCCGTCTCACTACCAGATCACTCTGGACACACCCCATCCTTGTCGCAGAGTTCTATGATCTGGCTACCAGCTGAACTACACAAGCATAGAACAAAATGGATAAAACTACATTAAAATCTGTTACAACAACAACTTCAGGAATAAGGGTGAATATTTTTATTTTTATGTTGGTTAAGCAAATAAAAATATATTAATTACGATTAAGAAAAATTGTTAAAAAGCTTACGAAATTATTATCGAAAGCAAAATTTTTTATCGATTTAAAATCATGGAAAATCACAAATGTCAGGGAAAATCACAAATTATCGATACTAAACATGCAAATCTACGACGACATAATTGTTGAATAATGGTTTTCTATACCGGTTTTATATATGATAAAATGCCTACGATATTTTTCTGAATATTACATTTTTTATCAGTTGAAATTATAAAATATGTTCGATTAAACACCTACAACTCTGGACGTTGAATCTTTAAAAAGTTTATCGCAGGAAAATTGAATAATATTTCATTTGGATCTTGGTATTTTTTGTCAAATAAAATTATTTTTTCCTTTTGTGTATGCGGTCATTAAACGTATTGGTCTAACAATCAGCCATCCGTCCAATGTCCGATTGGAGGGCCCCATCGAAACATAAACGACACTCTAAATATGGTAGGGTTCTTAAGACTTCGGACGTCACTTCTGATATACTTATGACAAACGAGTTTGAAAAAACTGTTGTTTGGTAGGGATCTATAAATCGAAAATCGATTAATCGATTATTCGAATTTTGGCATGAAAATCTAAAAAAAAATCAAAATCGATTATTAACCTAAAAATAATCGCAAAATCGGTTTTAGATTTTCATCTAATTTTTAATTTTGACTATCAAAACTCGATTTTGGTGTTTTCTGTTTTCATATTCATTGGTTTCAATTTAATTGAAAAATACCGAGATATTTCTTCATTTTTATTTATAGAATTCTATTACCAATAAGAATAAAAATATTGATTTGATTAAGTTAAATATCAAATTGGTTTAAATGAATCCTTTGTGTTTTCAGTTTCCTTGAATTTATTTTGTGAAATAATGATAAATGATTCGTACATGTTAAAAATTTTATACTTAACATTTCACACAGAAAAAAGTGTCTCGTAAATTTAAGAAAATTTTTACAATAATTTATTACAAGAATTTTCCAGAATTTTAGTTCATTTTTCGTATCTTCAACGAAAATTAACTACTCGAAAGGAAATTTTACAAATTCTAAGTAGCAATCGTTTAGTTCATGGCCTACAAAATACGATGGAAATTTCCTTAAAAAATTTCTTAACTGGTAGTTAAAAATTCGTTTGTCATGCTATAAAACTACTTGTGAAATGTAAAGTATTTTCTAAATAATAAGTGCAATTTACTATAAGATTTTTTTGTATGAGAAAATATTTTTTTAAGAAAAATGAACTTGAAAGTGGATAGCAATTTCTTACTGACAATTCCTATAGTTAATAATTGTTGGTAAAAAATTACCCAATGAAATATTTTTAGTTCACATGTAATTAAATTTATAGACATTTTCGTCTAAAATGGTAGATAACATTTCATGAAAATTTTGCAAATTTTAAGTTAAACGTTTCATCGTTCATAAACTGGTGTGCCTTTACGAATATTATTCTTAGAGTAAATTGTCAGCAGATGCGATGAACTAATGCATAGTACAGAGATCTTTATCGGCATAGAGGAATGTGATTAATGTAAAGATGATGTTACTTGAGTTTTGTTGTGTATACATGAGCGTGTGGTTGTTTTTATTTTTGTTCATTTAGTGGTTTGTGTGTGTGTGTGTGTGTTTGTTATTCGTGGATGGTTTATTTGGCTGGATGAGGTGTTGTTTTCAATAAAGGCACATGTGTTTTTGTTGTTGTAGGAATGTTTTGGCTTTGCTTGGTTTTGTTTGGCATGCTTCAGTTGTATAGTTGGCGTTGGCGTGGCTGTTGCATCTTTTTAGCTGGTATGCAACAAGGGAATATAAAGACATGGAACATTTTGGATTTTTGAGACATATATTGGTGTTTGTTTATTAAACCTTTTAAATGAAAGTTATTAATATTTTATCGGTAGTTTAGAAAAAAGTCTTTAAGAATATTTACGAAAATATGTTGAAAGTGTTTTGATATTATTATTGTTCTATGTAAAAAAATAATATTCAATTCCAGATGAATTTGGAAAATTTTTGTTATATCTCAGCGTATAGTTTATTCATAAATTGGTAAGTATTTTTTTTAAATGACTTTCTTTTAAAAAGAATATTTTTTATGTATATTATTATTCGTTAATTTTTTTTTTTTTGGAAACCAGTTTAATGTTTTCTTTATTGTAAAAACAATATTTAATTTCAGAGCAACTCCAGATGGATTCGAACAAATTTAAAAAAATTGAGAATTTGTAAGTTTTCTTTTAAAAATTGGCTTTATTTCAACTAGAATATTTACGTTTTTGTGACCTTTTTATCATCAAAATTACAGGTTTTTAATACCTTATTTTAGTATTTTTTTTAATCAAATTTTTTGGAAGCCACTGTAATATTTTTAATGTAAAAACAAATATTTAATTTCAGAATAACCCCTTAAAAATTTGGACAAATGTTTAGTACTCCTTTGCTGTAATTTAATAGTGAATTGGTAAGGATTCTTTAACTTTCTTTTAACCCTGGACAGTCATCCTTATTTTTTGTACATTAACGTCATCCTTCGTCATTTTGACTACGGCTCATTTCAAGACGCTATAATTTTTATCGTGAGCGAAAAAGTGAACCAAACTTGAATTTATTTTCTTATTCAATTTGGTTTTAATTAGTATAAAATTCATATAAAAATTCATAAAACGGTCGAATTAGTATAACTTAAATTTACCATTTCCCAATACACTAAAATGCATTTTAAATCGAAAATGAAATTACGTGTCGTCATTTTGACGAATGATGACTGTCTAGGGATATCAAGAATATTTGGTTTGTTATGAATATTATTATTTTTTTTATTAGATTTTTTGAAAACCTATTTAATAATTTTATTTAATGTAAAAAATAAATATTTAATTTCAGAGTAACCCAAATAAATTTGGACAACTTTTTATATTTCCCCTCAGCGTACAATTTAATAGAGAATTGGTAAGTTTCATATTAAAACTTTACTTTCTTTCAACTAGATTATTTATTTTATTATATCTTTCACATCGATAACAACACAGTTTTATGAGTTTATTTAGAATACTTCATTATTTCTCTAATTGTTTCAGGTACAAATTTTATGAGATACGTTTTCCAAAGAAAAGTTGTAATTCCTTACTCCATTTGATAGAATGCCCCTAAATATGGTAAGTTACAAGCTAAAATGAAGAATTAAAAATTATATTTCATTACATGGTGTTAATTTTTAACAATTTTCATTATTGTTTGCATTTTTTTCCAGCAAGATATGTGAAAAAATTACCTACGATGAATAAAAAAAGGATAAGTCAAAATGTCCAAACAGCGAGTTCAAATGAACTACTCTCTGTTCCACGTGGTCATAATTTTTATTCACAAAAAACATTGTATTAAGAACTTTCATCATAAGTTTTTATAATAAAGTACTTTTGCTTTAAGAAAGTTTAATTTTAATGTATGATAATTTTCATAATAGTAAAACGGTTTGTTGTTCCTTTAATTATTTAATTTCTCTGTACTGTGGAATGATTGATTTATTTATAGTTTAGTCGTCGACATTTTAAAGAGACTGTTAACCAATTTTTATTATCGGGTTTCCCACAAAATAAGCAAGTAAACCAAAATAATACTGACTTTTTAACTTGGTAGGGGTATATAAATCTTATGGTGTTGTAAAAATGAACTAAAATACAATGTTATAAATGAACTAAAATTTAAGAGAATTATAAACTAGACACGTTGAAAAAAATCTTAAGGGCTAAATCATGGTCAATATTACTACAGTTTAGTTCATTTTGCAATGGAAAAGGGTTCACTGTTTTTTCAGTGTTTAAAAATATATTAAACAAATTAAAAAAAATTAACATGTTTGACTAGAACGCTAATTTTTGCATTTCTCTCCAAATCGCAAAAACAAAATAGATTTCATAAAATCGAATATTTTGTATAATCATTATTTCTATGAAATTCGATTACGAAAAATCGAATATTCGAATTTTGAATGGTAAAAATAATCGAAAATCGATTTTTGATTAAAAGTCAATAATCGAAAAGTCGAAAAATCGATTATTGGTTTGTACTATAGATCCCTATTGTTTGGTATAATGATTGCTGCATGAATTGGCATAATGCAGAGGAAAATTAGTCAATGAAGCACATCTTGTGTGAATGTCCCGATTTTTGTGTAAAACGTAAGGGAACTGTAGGGTCATATAGCTTTCCACTACTAGCGGACCATGAAATGCTTTCGGAACATAAGAAAATTGTGATGTTTGTTTTCTGTGAAGATATAATATGTTTCGAACAACTTTAGCACAAAATATACTACATATGTGGAGCTTTTCTTCCAAATAAGATTGTGTTCCTACTGAAATTAAAAATTAATTTTCGCAACAATTCTCTCGCATTGTTCTTTTGATATCTTTCGTCAACTCTCCGGTTTCAATCTCTATTTCGTTATCTGTACTCTCTCTCTCGCTCTCTGATTAATATATCTCAACATATATATATGTATAGTTTACTCGAAATTATTGAATTAATATATGTTTACATCCGCACATATTATATTTATGAAATATTGATGTCCCAAACATAATATATTCTGTCATATTAACATATGTGTCCCAAACATTTAATTGTAGTTTAGGAACATTATATTTTTGCCCTTAATTATATTGTGTTTAAAAAACACATTTTGTTTACATCGGAAAATATGAAAAATATATTTTTCAATCTGTATAGATGTGACTATAAATTGGTAAATGCTAGAGGAAGGAATTGTGTCTGTGGCAACACCTTCACTTGAAAATGAAATAATACAAGCCAACGTTGGCTGATAATCGCACGCATTCTTAAAATATTTCTGTACAATTTTTTTTTTTGTGAAAGATGGGAAGTATTCAATGACAGTTTTACATGAGATATTAAATTGTGTGTCATTTGTTGTAACATAGACGCTTGAGTTGCAATGCTTTGGTATTAAAATACAAGGTCTCTGATGAATAGTACATAATTATATTTTTTTTTACCGATATTCCAATGCATATGTGCAGTAAACAATTAATGGTACCAGAATAAGTTAAATTTTGCACGTTGACTTTCATCTGTAACACTAATTTACAAAATAATATTTTTTTCATGTACATTTGATGAGAGGTGACTTTATTATGAATTTTGATCTGCTAAATTCGAAAATTAAGATTAAGAATTTTTTATGGAACAGTTTTTGAGATATCCTTTTATTTATATCTCGAGCTAGAAATGTCCGATTACATCGTTTTTTGTTCTTGAACTGAAAAAAAGCATAATCGGTTCCAAATATTTTGTCTTTACATTAAAAAATTTGGTATTGATTCCGAGCCAAAGAAGCGGAGAATACAAGTAAGGATACTTTTAAGACACAATTCTCTTTTAAATTTAGGTTTTGTGTACTTGCTTCTAGGAAGCAAATTTTAATTTTTCGCTTTCTCAGCTTTTTTTCTTCATATGCTATCAAAGACTTTTAAAAACGAGTTAACGGCAACTTTATTTTCCGAATTAAGACTCGACTTCCAGTAGAAATTATGCTATGTTTGAAGTAAAAAACTTCTTTAAAATAAAGTTTTGAAAAACATGTCCCATATTTGAACGATTTTTTGCTTTGTAGTCAAGATGCAAATAGACAACAAATTTAAAGACAATTTCATTAAATGTAATGAATTTTTCTGAATTATTATTAAAGTCAAATTGACCTTAGCCTATAAATTTTTTCTTTCATGTTAAGATACCCATTTTTAAGTCAAATCACTTAATTATAAGGACAATACGACTTCATTGAAAAGTTTATCGACTTTTGGACAAGGAAAATAACTTTATTTTAGAGAAATGCGTCTTCTATGCTAAGCAAAATTTGTATTCGTATTTTAAAGACATGAAATCTTTGACCTCACGACAATATTTTTTTCAGTGTGAATACAAGGCATTGTGATGACAAACAAACGTGTACATGTACAATTGTGATAAGATAAGAGGTTAAAAATACTCTGTGCCGCCGGAAGAGTATAAACTATTGAATAAAAAACGTATGGTTTCTCCTCACGTAACCGCTTCTTTAACAGGCCTACATTACCTGAGTACCATTTTCTGCCACTGGAAGTATTTCTTTTGCAATTGATACACACACACTCACTGAAAAAAAATATTGTCGTGAGGTCAAAGATTTAATGTCTTTAAAATACGAATGCAAATTTTGCTTAGCATAGAAGAAGCATTTCTCCAATATAAAGTTTTTTTTCCTTGTCCAAAAGTCGATAAAGTCGTATTGTCCTTATAATTAAGTGATTTGATTTAAAAATGGGTATCATAACATGAAAGAAAAAATTGTTGGGCTAAGGTCAAGTTGACTTTAATAATTCAGAAAAATTCTTTAAAATTAATGAAATTGTCTTTAAATTTGGTGTCTTTTTGCATCTTGACTACAAAGCAAAAAATCGTTGAAATATAGGACATGTTTTTCAACACTTTGTTTTAAAGACGTTTTTTTACTTGAAACATAGGATAATTTCTATTGGAAGTTGAGTCTGAATTTGGAAAATAAAGTTGTCGTTAACTCGTTTTTAAAGGACTTTGATAGCATATGAAGAAAAAAAGCTGCAAAATGGAAAATTAAAATTTGCTTCCTAGATGCAAGTACACAAAACCCAAATTTAAAAGAGAATTGTGTCTTGAAAGTGTCCTTACTTGTACTCTCCGCTTCTTTGGCTCGGAATCAATACCAAAATTTTTAGAGTAAAGACAAAATCTTGGAATCGGGCATGCTTTTTTTAGTGCACATGGTGTATTTGTGCGTTTGTGCTCGAATGTCCTGTTGGAGTGTATATGGGAAAATAATCCACTTGAAATAAATGTTTGTGTGAGTCGAGTCGAATATCATGTGGTGAAGAGATAATCTGTTGCTGCAATATGGGTATTGTTCACGAATAAGAAAACGATTTTTTATGGTTAAATTCAAGGATTCCTTAAATCTCCATTATCTGCTCATGAAGAAATTGAGGACGGTTGTACATGTGTGACACTCCAAATTCCCCAGCCTTAATGTATATTCATTTTAAACCTTTTGGGTGAAAGTGCTTAGCCTGTCCAATGCCGAAACGAATGATACTTTAACGTAAGAAATAAGACTAACTGGAAGAAAATCGACCGAAAAATTACAAAGTTATAAGCAATTGAGTGAATAAATCCGATGCCAAATATAATATAAATGTTAGCCACTCACAAACACAAAAATGCATTTTTGTGTGGCCGAGTGGCATTTTCGAATTCAGCAAATAAAAAACATAAGAAAAGTCACCTCGCATTAAATGTACATTTTCAGTGTAAACTAGTGTAATTAAACATTGGTTTCCTGCAATAGAAAATACCATGTCAATTGGAAAATCCCCGTCACGAGAAAACAAAAAACGTTTATCTTAAAAAGAAAACTTTAAATATACATTAAAAGGCAAATCAAATTTTAAATTAAGGTTTGGAGTACTTGATCATCGAAGAACTGTCTGAAGTTTATGAAAGCAAAGATGACCTCAGCTCAACAAAAGTATGTTTTCTGTAGGTATACGTTTTTTGACATTTGGTACAGCTAAAAATCTTTTTATTTTTAATTTTTTTTTTAATTTTTCTTGCCTCAACAAATTTCAAGTTTCTTAATTTCCCAGCAAAAAAATTTGGAAGTTCTTCCAAAGGCACAACTTTAAAAGCACTTCCGGAAGATACACTCCCAATGATGTTCTTTATTTTAACTCCCCAGGAAGTTCTTTTAATTCAATTTTTTATTACTTTTAAAAGGGTATACTTGTCCACATTTTGAAAAAGTTGAAAACCTAAAAGAGCCCAGCTTTTCAAAAATTTTACTCTCCCAAATTTAAAAAGTTCGAAAGTTGATTTTTTGATCAACCACTAAAGCACATTAGCCCTTTATGGTTTACCTCATTTTTTAGTAACAACAATGAAATACCTTTCCACCCATTTTTTTTCGAAATTGGAAATTTTGAAAAAAATTGCTGCAAAATAAAATTTCGTTGTGGCAACGCTAATATGCGTTGAATTTGGAGGGAAAGTTGAGAAAATAAGGATTCGACCAAAATCTGACCTTCGGATTTGACAGCTAAACGTCTACGGGTCAGCCCGTGGACCAACTAGGGACCCACAAACTTGCAAACTTAGCTTTTACACAAAGAAAAATTATGTTCATATTTTTCCGTTCAAGAGTATCAGGGTTATTCCCGAAATAAAAGCGATTTGGAACCACTGTGCAACGTAGTTCAGATTCTTTTAAAATGAATAAATTTGATATAAAATGGGCCTATGGAAAAATATTGGCTAATCACAGTCAAGAGTAAATTTTCGCTTTTCCGCCGCTTTCACGGGTTAAATCTCAATTCAATTACGGATCTTGTTCTAAGTTGTTTATCAATCTATTATTAATTTTTAGAACTTAAGGTTATCAGTAACTTAACAATTTTTAGAAATATAAAAAGTTTAAGTTAATGCAAAATTACATCAATTTATTTATCCATATTTGTTCATTGACTTTCTATTATTATGAATACAAATTCAATGGTAATGGATTGAGACACATGCTTTAACATATATAGTACTGCACATACATCATGGAGTAGTAAAAGAGAACGTATCGGTGTTTTACCATTACTGTGGACGTAATGGTCATAATTTTAGACAAGACACAAAAAACACGCATAAAATACCTCTAGAGAAACTTCCCTAAAAATAGTAAAACAAGTGACATGTATGGACTATGTTACTACAATAAAGGGTGATACGGTCAAAATTTGGTCAATATAAACTTGACTATTTCTTTCAATTTTGCATTTAAAAACCTGAACACCCCTCATTTTGAAGGTGTGTGTGTGTGTAGAATGTTGCTCCTATTTTGATGTTGGAATTCACTCTTCAGTTGTCAAAATGCCGTCCAAGCAAGAGGAGCAGCGTATCAAAATTTTGCTCGCGCATCGCGAAAATCCGAGCTACTCGCACGCAAAGCTGGCAAAATCGCTAAAAGTTGCCAAATCAACCGTTACAAATGTAATTAAAGTGTTTGGGGAACGTTTGTCGAAAGCCAGGAAGTCTGGATCGGGGGGAAATCGAAAACCGGAAGCCGCTGAGACGACAAAGAGAGTTGCCGGTAGTTTCAAGCGAAACCCTTACCTCTCTCTCCGACATGCCGCAAATAAGCTGGGTGTATCGTCTACAACCGTGCCTCGAGCTAAAAAAACGAGCCGGAATATCGACTTACAAGAAGGTAGTGACTCCAAATCGCGATGATAAACAAAATACGACGGCCAAAGCGCGATCCCGGAGGCTGTACACGACGATGCTGACGAAGTTTGACTGCGTGGTAATGGACGACGAAACCTACGTCAAAGCCGACTACAAGCAGCTTCCGGGACAGGAGTTTTATATGGCAAAAGGAAGGGGAAAGGTAGCAGATATTTTCAAGCACATAAAACTGTCAAAGTTCGCAAAGAAATATCTGGTTTGGCAAGCCATCTGTACCTGTGGCTTGAAAAGCAGCATTTTCATAGCTTCCGGGACTGTCAACCAAGAAATTTACGTGAAAGAGTGTTTGAATAAACGTCTGCTGCCTTTCCTGAAGAAACACGGTTGTTCCATACTGTTTTAGCCGGATTTGGCATTTTGCCATTACGGTAAAAAGGCCATGGAGTGGTACGCCGCCAACAACGTGCAGGTGGTTCCCAAGGACAAGAACCCTCCCAACACGCCAGAGCTCCGCCCAATTGAGAAATACTGGGCTATTGTCAAGCGGAACCTAAAGAAGACCAAGGTTAGGTTAAGGTTAGGTTAAAGAAGACCAAAAAAACTGCTAAGGACGAGCAGCAGTTCAAGGCAAACTGACTTTCTACGGCGAAGAAGGTGGACAAGGTGGCTGTACAAAATCTGATGGCAGGTGTCAAGCGTGAGGCCCGGCAATTCGGATTTGGAAAAGCGAAAGCCTAACTGAATATTTTTCCTGAATTTTATACTATTGAACTTGAAAAAGAAATTTAATTTGATTTTTTAAATAAACGATGTCACCGATTTACACGCGTTTTCCCTTGACCAAATTTTGACCGTATCACCCTTTATTGTCACTGTCAACCTTCTATGCGCTAAATTCTTCTTAATGAATATTTTTCCTGAATTTTATACTATTGAACTTGAAAAAGAAATTTAATTTGATTTTTTAAATAAACGATTTACACGCGTTTTCCCTTGACCAAATTTTGACCGTATCACCCTTTATTGTCACTGTCAACCTTCTATGCGCTAAATTCTTCTTAATGAATAAAGAGCCTTTTTTTATGTACACAAAAAAAAAATAAATTGTTTTATATGAAGAATGAATTTTATTTTTCGGTGTACAAACTAGCCAATATTCGAAGGCAACTATACGATTTGGCCAAAATTTGTTTTACTTCTACAAAATCTCTAGACTTAAAATTTAATCGGCTAACGTCTAGGGATAAAACACAATGTAAATATGGGAAATATTTAGCAATTTCGCGTTTTTGCAAAAGTGCATTTATTATTTATCGTGCGATACATATGTATTAGAGGTATACATCAATTTGAGGCATTTCAACAAAAATCTGCTACTAAGCACTGGTGATATGTGCTATATCTCGTCAAGATAGGTGGTCAATTCTATGTTTTTGGACAAGGTTTGGCCAAAACAGTCGACATTTACCCAAGTCAGATTCAATGGAAGGTCTGCTATTACAATGTGTATTTCGTTAAAAGTACGAAATTTGTCATTGTTTTACAACCAAAGAAACCTTTCATTAAAAGTACGAAATATTTCCTTCTTTTTACGAAGAAAGGTTCTTAAAAATTTTTCGTAGTTTGTAAGAAAAAACTTCGTACTTTTTATGTAAAAGCTTCATACTTTTTACGAAACAATTTCGTACTTTTTATGAAATTGTTTCGAAGTTTTTACGAAAATTATTCATACTTTTTATGAAATTGTTACGTACTTTTAATGAAACAATTTCGTACTTTTTATGAAAAACTTTCATACTTTTTGTGAAAAATGTTCGAACTTTTAGAAAAAGATTTTATAGCCCAAAGTGCATTTGGTTGTAGTAACAAGTGTCATCACTACTTTAACAGGCTTGTAAGTCCCCGGTCTAACAAAGAAAACCCCATTTTTTGTCAAAATTCGTTTTTATTATTCAACTTAGTTCCCATCAAGAGCGATATAATGATTATAACGACTTTCCAATGTTTTGATACCATTTTGATAGTACTCGTTCGGTTTTGCCTCAAAATAGGCCTCAGTTTCGGCGATCAACTCTTCATTGCAGCCAATTTTTTTCATTGCGAGCATCCTTTTGAGGTCTGAGAACAAGAAAAAGTCGCTGGGGCCAGATCTGGAGAATACGGTGGTTGGGGAAGCAATTCGAAGCCCAATTCATGAATTTTTGCCATCGTTCTCAATGACTTGTGGTACGATGCGTTGTCTTAGTGGAACAACGCCTTTTTCTTCTTCATATGGGGCCGTTTTGCCGCGATTTCGACCTTCAAACGCTCCAATAACATCATATAATAGTCACTGTTGATGGTTTTTCCCATCTCAAAATAATCGATAAAAATTATTCCATGCGCATCCCAAAAAACAGAGGCCATTACTTTGCCAGCGGACTTTTGAGTCTTTCCACGCTTCGGAGACAGTTCACCGGTCGCTGTCCACTCAGCCGACTGTCGATTGGACTCAGGAGTGTAGTGATGGAACCATATTTCATCCATTATCACATATCGACGACGGAAAACTCGGGTGTATTACGAGTTAACAGCTGCAAACACCGCTCAAAATCATCAACACGTTGTTGTTTTTGGTCAAATGTGACCAAAACCATTTTGCACAGAGCTTCCGCATATCCAAATATTGATGAATGATATGACCAACACGTTCCTTTGATATCTCTAAGACCTCTGCTATCTCGATCAACTTCATTTTACGGTCATTCAAAATCTTTTTGTGGATTTTTTTGATGTTTTCGTCGGTAACCAACTCTTTCGGGCGTCCACTGCGTTCACCGTCCTCCGTGCTCATTTCACCACGCTTGAATTTTGCATACCAATCAATTATTGTTGATTTCCCCGGGGGGAGAGTCCGGGAACTCATTATCAAGCCAAGGTTTTGCTTCCACCGTATTTTTTCCCCTCAGACAACAGTATTTTATCAAAACACGAAATTCCTTTTTTTCCACTTTTTTCACAATAACAAAAGTTGCTTCACAAAAGACGCTCTGTCTCACAAACTATCTGACTTACAGACGTTGGTACTATATAAAAATTATATGCATTTAATACTAGCGACGCCATCTATGTGTCAGACCGGTGACTTATCAGCCAACCTGTTACATCTTAAGTTTTTGAGTAACTTTTAGCTTGGTTGCTTCACTTTTATTCATAGCATGCTGTCACCCAAATGAACGAACGGAAATGTTTCAACTTCAATGAAACTTCTTCGTCATTTCAAAGAAAATGTTTCGTACTTTTTATTAAGAAATTTTAATGCAGAATGTTTCGTAAAATATTCGTAAATTCTTAAAAACTTCTTCACAAAAGTCGTGAAATTTGAAGAAAGTTTCGTTAAAAGTACGAACATTTTACGAAGAAAAGTTAATATAGAATATTTCGTTGACGTTTCGTATATTCATAAAATGTTCTTCACAGTGAACTCACCAGGAAGAAAACTTTTTTTTTTTGTTAATTTTTGGAAAATTTTGAATATTTTTAGAAAATTTTATGTAAACAATCGCTAGCACCACGTTGATAATAAGTAACTATTTTTCGACAAATTCAAGAAAATTTATTAGACAATTAATTTTTTTCACTTGTTAAAGAACATTTTGTAGTTTGAAAGAAAAAATGCAAGAATGTCTTTAGTGACATACGAAGTTCATGATGGACGCATTTTTGGTAAAATTTACAAATTTAAGGAAATAATGAACTATTTTTTGAGAAGTACGAATTTAGTAAATCTTTCTGCTTAATTTGTGTATATTTTTCCCCGTCTTTTAGTTCATTTAACTAACGTACGCAAAAACTTTTTAGAGTAAAGGAAATTTTCTCGAAACTTAATAATTCCATAAACTAAAATAAAGTTCAATTGGCTTTAGTGAAATAGAGAGTTCACTTTTTCTGAGTGTTCGTACAATTTACGAAAACGAATGAAAATCGTTGTTTTAATGAAGAATTCACGAAGAATAGTTAATGAAGAATTCTTCGTAAAATTAACGAAGATGATTCTTTCGGTGTATCATCATTTTTACTTCCACATAGTTCAAAATAATTACTGTAATATAATTAATTTTTGTAATCACAAGAAAAATTAACTGAGCTAAAGGAAAATCAGTAAGCCTTCAGTAATTTGTTTTTAGTTCACTAACTACGAAATGGGAAGGATTTTTCCTTAAATAAATTTCCAACACAGTAGTATATACGTCGTTGATTTTATTTAAAAAATACTTCGGTAATATAAAATTTTTGCTACGAAATACGTTCAACTTACTCGGAAACAATTTTGTATGGAAAAAATTTTTTGTAGTCATTGTTAACTTAACCACATTACCGATTCCTATGATGACTATTTTTTAATTTTTTATTTATTTCATAAAACCTGTACAACAAGAATAACATATTCTTATAATTATAGTAAAGGCAAATGTATCCAATGTTTGTATAATCACGTAAATCGAAACTTAAATGTAATAAAAAAGTAAAAGTAAAAAAAAAAAAAATAGAACAAGTATATACGGCCGTAAGTTCGGCCAGGCCGAATCTTATGTACCCTCCACCATGGATTGCGTAGGAACTTCTACTAAAGGCTGTCATCCACAATCGAATTACTTGGGTTGCGGTAACACTTGCCGATGGCAAGGTATCGTAAAACTTTTTAACACTGTCTTCTAAATTGTAAGTTAGTCCATAAGGGGTATATATTAAACAAAAAAAAGGCCGATTAAGTACGTATATAATTCAGTTTGACAAAATTTTCTATAGAAATAAAATTTTGACAAAATTTTCTATAGAAATAAAAACTTGACAAAATTTTCTATAGAAATAAAATGTTGACAAAATTTTCTATGGAAGTAAAATGTTGACAAAATGTTCTATAGAAATAAAATGTTGACAAAATTGTCTATAGAAATAAAATGTTGTTTTCTACAGAAATAAATTTTTTACAAAATTTTCTATAGAAATAAAATTTTAACAAAATTTTCTATAGAAATAAAATGTTGACAAAATGTTCTATAGAAATAAAAACTTGACAAAATTTTCTATAGAAATAAAATGTTGACAAAATTTTCTATGGAAGTAAAATGTTGACAAAATGTTCTATAGAAATAAAATGTTGACAAAATTGTCTATAGAAATAAAATGTTGACAAAATTTTCTACAGAAATAAATTTTTTACAAAATTTTCTATAGAAATAAAATTTTGACAAAATTTTCTATGGTAATAAAATGTTGACAAACATTGCTATAGAAATAAACTTTTTACAAAACTTTCTATAGAAATGAAATTTTGACAAAACTTTCTATAGTAATAAAATTTGACAATTTTTACATGGCTGTTAGAGGCCATATACTAACGAAATGTACCAAATTTCAACCGCATCGGATGACTTTTGCTCCTCCAAGAGGCTCCGGAGGTCAAATCTGGGGATCGGTTTATATGGGAGCTATATATAATTATGGACCGATATGGACCAATTTTTGCATGGTTGTTAGAGACCATATACTAACACCGCGTACTAAATTTCAATTGGATCGGATGAATTTTGCTCATCCAAGAGGCTCCAGAGTTCAAATCTGGGGATCGGTTTATATGGGAGCTATATATAATTATGGACCGATATGGACCAATTTTTGCATAGTTGTTAGAGACCGTATACTAACATCAGGTACCAAATTTCAACCGGATCGGATGAATTTTGCCCCTCCAAGAGGCTCCGGAGATCAAATCTGGGAATCGGTTTATATGGGGGCTATATATAATTATGGACCGATATAGACCAATTTATGCATGGTTGTTAGAGACCGTATACTTAGACCACGTACCAAATTTCAACCGGATCGGATGAATTTTGCTGCTCCGGAAGGCTCCGCAAGCCAAATTTGGGGATCGGTTTATATGGGGGCTATACGTAAACGTTGGCCGATATGGCCCATTTTCAATACCATCCGACCTACATCAATAACAACTACTTGTGCCAAGTTTCAAGTCGATAGCTTGTTTCGTTCGGAAGTTAGCGTGATTTCCACAGACGGACGGACAGCCGGACAGACGGACAGACGGGCAGACGGACGGACGGACGGACATGCTTAGATCGACTCAGAATTTCACCACGACCCAGAATATATATACTTTATGGGGTCTTAGAGCAATATTTCGATGTGTTACAAACGGAATGACAAAGTTAATATACCCCATCCTATGGTGGAGGGTATAAAAATTATAAAAAAACAAAAAAAAAAACCTGAATGAAATGAAATTGACAATTAAATAATATTTTGTAATGGTTTTAAAATATAGATATAAAGGGTGATTCTTTTGAGGTTAGGATTTTCATGCATTAGTATTTGACAGATCACGTGGGATTTCAGACATGGTGTCAAAGAGAAAGATGCTCAGTATGCTTTGACATTTCATCATGAATAGACTTACGATCTGCCACAACGTCGAATTTTCAGTGAATGGGCCCTAGAAAAGTTGGCAGAAAATCCGCTTTTTTATCGACAAATTTTGTTCAGCGATGAGGCTCATTTCTGGTTGAATGGCTACGTAAATAAGCAAAATTGCCGCATTTGGAGTGAAGAGCAACCAGAAGCCGTTCAAGAACTGCCCATGCATCCCGAAAAATGCACTGTTTGGTGTGGTTTGTACGCTGGTGGAATCATTGGACCGTATTTTTTCAAAGATGCTGTTGGACGCAACGTTACGGTGAATGGCGATCGCTATCGTTCGATGCTAACAAACTTTTTGTTGCCAAAAATGGAAGAACTGAACTTGGTTGACATGTGGTTTCAACAAGATGGCGCTACATGCCACACAGCTCGCGATTCTATGGCCATTTTGAATTCAACCGTCGAACGGAACGGACGTGTTTTTTCAATAGCGGATAAACTCATAGTAATAGGTACCTACTACGAATTTCAAGTGTGGTGGGATATTAAGCCACCATGCAGCGAAATTCCAAGTCATCCACTGGGTTGCTAACTTCAGGGCCCAGTGGACGGGTATCGACTGGAGTTATAAATCTGGGCAATGACCAAGAGTTAGGCCCAATTAGTCGACCTGTAGACGGGTCGACAGGTGGCGACACACTGACAAGTCGAACTTTTTCTAAGGTAACGACATCAAAAGGAGGTAATCCCTCACGAAAGAGATTCAAGGAACGCAGAAATGCTTTGTTTATCCTAAAGAAGTTAGGATCAGTCGACCCAAGCACGTTGTCGGCTAAACAAAGCGATTCCTTAAAATGGGCTCAAGGAATTCTTGAGACTGGAAAAAGGGAACGATCGCCGGATGAGCTGCCATCCTCCAAAAGGGATCAAAGATCGTTTGCCTCAGTTGCTAAAGATAGCCTTGTGATGGCTATCATTAATAAAGGAGCATTGGACGGTATGGTTCCAAAGCAAAAATGGGGGGAAATTGAGAATGCTCTATCTGTCGTCTACTCACAGGTACTGGAAAAGTTTCCCGGCCCAGATCCTCGACACCAAGAGGCTGGTTGGTATCAAGGACGATTTAAGCTAGTCGCATTTGAGGACCAGAGGTCTATAGAATGTTTTAAAGCTGCTCTGATACTAATTGGTGAAGTTTGGGAAGGAGCTGCTCTAGAGTTAGTCGAGAAGAAAGACATACCGGCTAGACCTAGAGCACATGCCTGGATACCTGCAAACCCTTCTGACCCTGAATCTATTTTAAATAGACTGAAACGATGCAATCCAGATCTTCCAACAGCTGATTGGAAGGTTGGCCGTTTGGATGAAGTGGATGGACCAAGACGGCATGCAGTGTTTATATTGAACACTCAGTCTTTGCCACATCTGGCAAAGTCCCAGGGCCGTGTATGTTATGGCTTTCATTATATCCAAATGAAGGTGTATAAAAACGATCAGCTAAAGGATTCAGAAATGGACAAGCCTCTGTCTGAATCAGAAGTAAGCGGATCCTCTTGCGAAGTCGAGGGAGATACCAAAGTTGAAGACATGGATAGATACCGTATGCGTGAGGAGGCTTCTATTGCCTCAGAACTCACCAAAGTCGAACCTATGGTTATTGCGAGAGTCACCGATATCTCTGAAGAGGACATTCTTGATGACTCGATCGAAGCGGCTGATGTGACGGTTGTTGAAAATCTCGATGGTCCTACGGATCCTCCAGATAAATCTTCATCATTGTAAGGCTGCATGTGCTGCCTTAAAAGTTCTCCTGATGAAAGGGGACATAGATATAGTTCTTATTCAAGAACCATATGTTTACAAAAACAAAATATGTGAATTAAGTACTCCGGGGTTCAAACTATTGCAGTATACTGGTAATGATGTAAATCGAGCCTGTATAATTGCTAAAAACGAGCTCAATTTGTTTCTGCTTCCCTCAATGTGCAATACAGACACTGTCGTTGCAAGTTTAGAAATAGCCAAATGCAAATATTGGGTATCTTCGGTCTACATGGGACATGACAGGGAGATGCCTCCATATGCCGTTAAGACCTTAGTGGAGGAGTCACTGAAAACAAAGGCGAAACTCATTATGGGATGCGATGCGAATGCACATCATAGTATATGGGGAAGTAGTGATACTAATGCAAGGGGAGAGTCGCTAATAGAGTTTATTTTGCGTACTAATCTGGTAGTTTGCAACAAGGGAGATGTCCCAACCTTTGTCACTAAAAACAGGCAAGAGGTTTTGGACATCACCTTGGCCTCGCAAGAACTAAATGAAATGATATCTGAGTGGCAGGTTTTAAGTGAACACAGCTTCTCAGATCATCGCTACATCAGTTTCAAATTTGATGTTCATATCACCAAGATCATATTTCCGCCAAATGTTAGGAAAGCTGACTGGAATAGGTATAGGGAATCGTTCAATATGATGATACCGGAAATAACAGAGACAAATATGAGAAATGTGCAAGATATCGAACACGCAGTGGAGCGGATTACTAAGGCCTTCAACATCTCACTGAAAGCTGCATGCCCTAGAGGAAAGCCAAGGGGGAAACATCGACCACCATGGTGGTCTACGGAATTAAGTAATATGAGGAAATCCTGCAGGAAGCTCTTTAACAAGGCAAAGTCCACCAGAGCCCCTGAGGACTGGGACGCTTACAAGAAGAATCTGAGAGGATACAAGCGAGAACTGAGAAAGGCTCAGCATAACTCTTGGAATGCTTACTGCAGCAGTATTGAGAATACGTCCGAGGCTTCCAGACTACGGAAGGTTGTAGCATCCACCAACTCCGCTCCAGGTTTCATTAAAACATCGGAGGGCAATTGGACAACGTCCAGTAAGGAGACGCTGGAGGTACTATTGGACACACATTTTCCTGGAAATCAGACGGTTGAACCATGTACTGGCGGTGCCACAGTTGCTCAGCGGTCGTTTCCTGTCGAGGAAATTGTATCGGAAACTAGAATAAGATGGGCGCTAAATAGCTTTGGACCATTCAAATCCCCTGGACCTGATGGAATTACTCCGGCGGAGTTACAAGCTGTAACTGACAAAATTATCCCCTGGTTGTCGGTGATATATAAAGGATGTATCAACTTATCATATATCCCAGGAAAGTGGAGGGAAACAAAAGTCGTTTTCATACCTAAAGCGGGAAAAGCCTCTCACTCGAGGGCGAAGGATTTCCGACCAATCAGCTTATCCTCATTCCTACTTAAGACTCTGGAGAGGATGATAGATATTTATCTTAGAACTAGCATCGATTCAAGTTTGTTCTCGAAACGACAGCATGCATACTCGAAGGGCAGGTCTACTGAGACCGCACTACATGAACTAGTCAGCTTTATTGAAAGCTCACTATCTGTCAAAGAATACACAATCGTGGCGTTTCTAGACATCGAAGGGGCGTTCAATAATGTCCATCCGAGCTCGATATTAAATGGACTGACAACTCTGAATGTTGATCCATGTATACTCAGGCTGTTAGACGAACTGCTAATGAAGAGACGTATTTCAGCCACACTAGGACAAGCAAACATACAAAGGTATGTGAACAGAGGCACTCCCCAAGGAGGAGTCCTATCACCTCTTCTTTGGAATGTTGCTATAAATAGCCTTCTGGTTACTCTAGAAAAAGAAAGGATAAAAGTGGTGGCATACGCAGATGATGTGGCTCTGGCAGTCAGGGGAAAATTCCCATCCACAATCAGAGATATTATTCAGAGGGCCCTCCGGATGACTGAGAAATGGGCGAAAGACAATGGTCTTGGGGTAAATCCTGCAAAGACAGAATTAGTCATGTACTGCAACGATCGCAAAACTCCCACGGTTAGGCCTATTTCCTTAGGGGGTATTGAAATTCCCTTTGGTGAATGTGCAAAATACCTTGGCGTTATTTTGGACAGGAAGCTGAACTTTAAGCTTAATATTGAAGAAAGGGCGAGAAAGGCAACTGTAGCTTTGTACTCGTGCAAAAAGGCAATAGGAAAAAAGTGGGGACTGAAACCAAAAATTGTGCATTGGCTATACACGGCAGTGGTTAGACCTATAATGCTATATGGTGTTGTAGTCTGGTGGCCGGCACTTCAGAAACCGGCTTGTTTAGATAAAGTTCAGCGTATGGCGTGTTTGTGTATTTCAGGCGCATTCAGCAAGACAGGAACAAATTCCCTTAATGTCGTGCTGCATCTATTGCCTTTAGACATTTTGGCCAAACAGTCAGCTGCAACAACGGCTGTGCGGTTGCGCGAACTATCGCTGTGGTCGGAAAAAGGTTACGGTCACAGTTCTGTCCTCAAAACAATGCCAGATGTGCCTAACGTAGTGGATTACACTTTGGCGAGTCCACTTTTCGACAAAAAGTTTGAGACTCTAATCCCCAACAGTGAGGCGTGGTGCACACAGACCCCGGGGAATAAAGAATATATAGATTTCTACACTGATGGCTCCAAATTGGATGGACAAGTGGGGTTCGGAGTATATTCTAATGATCTGGAACTTCGAATAGCGAAAAGATTACCTAATCACTGTAGTGTTTTTCAGGCTGAAATATTAGCAATAAGAGAGGTGGCGAATTGGCTGAGAAGTAATGTTCCAAAAAATGTGGGCATTAATATATACTCAGACAGTCAACCTGCAATAAAATCCTTGGACTCTGTGTTCCTCAACTCGAAAACGGCCATCGACTGCCGCAAATCTCTCAATGAGATGGCTGAGCAGTACAATATTCACCTAATATGGGTGCCTGGCCATAGGAACATACCGGGGAACTGCGAAGCGGATGAGTTGGCAAGGCTAGGGACTACCTTACATATTCCAGGGGAACTAGAATTTGTTGGTATGCCCCTAGCTACCTGCAAGCTCATGCTGCGTGAGAAGGCTGTTATTATGGCAAATGTTCGATGGGAGAATTGCAAGGGTTGTAACGACACCAAGCAAATATGGCCCCATTTCAACTTAAACCGCACACTAGATATGCTAATGTTCTCGAGACGTCAGATATCACTCCTGATATCTGCTATAACGGGTCGCTGCCTGATAGGCGATTTTGCAAAAACTATTGGCGCGAAGTATAATGACTATTGTATGAGCTGTCATGATGCGGAGGAAAAAGAATCAATTAAACACCTCTTGTGTGAGTGTCCTGCATTTTGTGTAAAGCGCAAGCAACTTTTAGGAGCATATAGCTTCAGATTACTGGCGGATCTGGAAAACGTTAACTTAAGCAGTCTGCTACTGTTTTTGGAACAATCTGGTTGGTTCAACAAAGAAAAATAATCAAGAAGGTTCAGCGGTTAAAACTAGAAGTGCCCATATGTAATAGGTACTTTTAGTTAATGTGGTATCACAATGGACTGAATAGTCTAAGTGAGCCTGAATCTTAATCGGGCTGCCACTTTAACCTAACCTAACCTAACCTATGGCCATTTTGAGGGAAAACTTCGGAGAACAATTCATCTCAAGAAATGGACCGGTAAGTTGGCCACCAAGATCATGCGATTTGACGCCTTTAGACTATTTTTTGTGGGGCTACGTCAAGTCTAAAGTCTACAGAAATAAGCCAGCAACTATTCCAGCTTTGGAAGACAACATTTCCGAAGAAATTCGGGCTATTCCGGCCGAAATGCTCGAAAAAGTTGCCCAAAATTGGACTTTCCGAATGGACCACCTAAGACGCAGCCGCGGTCAACATTTAAATGAAATTATCTTCAAAAAATAAATGTCATGGACCAATCTAACGTTTCAAATAAAGAACCGATGAGATTTTGCAAATTTTATGCGTTTTTTTTTTTTTAAAAGTTATCAAGCTCTTAACAAATCACCCTTTAAATATAAAGATAAAAGGGGAAAAAATAATTATAATAATAATAATAAAAGTTATAAAGCTTGCTAATGTTGTAAAAAAATTGGTACAATTAAATTTTGGTAAGGTAACAAAGATAAAATTTAGGAGTGACATTTATATAGGTAAAACAAAACCAGAAACGAGAATAAAATAAAAAAATCAAAGAAAAATGACTAAATAAATAAAAATACTTGCATTTTTCAACATTCAATAAAAAATCGGAAAACAAAGACTTTCAGGTGATAGCAAAGTAATTAAACAATTGTTTCTTAAATGTATTGGTGTCACTAATTGTTTGAATACAGATAAAGGGTGATACGGTCAAAATTTGGTCAAGGGAAAACGCGTGTAAATCGGTGAAATCGTTTATTTAAAAAATCAAATTAAATTTCTTTTTCAAGTTCAATTAGTATAAAATTCAGGAAAAATATTCAGTTAGGCTTCCGCTTTTCCAAATCCGAATTGCCGGGCCTCACGCTTGACACCTGCCATCAGATTTTGTACAGCCACCTTGTCCACCTTCTTCGCCGCAGAAAGCCAGTTTGCCTTGAACTGCTGCTCGTCCTTAGCAGTTTTTTTGGTCTTCTTTAGGTTCCGCTTGACAATAGCCCAGTATTTCTCAATTGGGTGGAGCTCTGGCGTGTTGGGAGGGTTCTTGTCCTTGGGAACCACCTGCACGTTGTTGGCGGCGTACCACTCCATGGCCTTTTTACCGTAATGGCAAGATGCCAAATCCGGCCAAAACAGTACGGAACAACCCTGTTTCTTCAGGAAAGGCAGCGGACGTTTATTCAAACACTCTTTCACGTAAATTTCTTGGTTGACAGTCCCGGAAGCTATGAAAATGCTGCTTTTCAAGCCACAGGTACAGATAGCATGCCAAACCAGATATTTCTTTGCGAACTTTGACAGTTTTATGTGCTTGAAAATATCTGCTACCTTTCCCCTTCCTTTTGCCGTATAAAACTCCTGTCCCGGAAGCTGCTTGTAGTCGGCTTTGACGTAGGTTTCGTCGTCCATTACCACGCAGTCAAACTTCGTCAGCATCGTCGTGTACAGCCTCCAGGATCGCGCTTTGGCCGTCGTATTTTGTTTATCATCGCGATTTGGAGTCACTACCTTCTTGTAAGTCGATAGTCCGGCTCGTTTTTTGGCTCGATGCACGGTTGTAGACGATACACCCAGCTTATTTGCGGTATCTCGGAGAGAGAGGTTAGGGTTTCGCTTGAAACTACCGGCAACTCTCTTTGTCGTCTCAGCGGCTTCCGGTTTTCGATTTCCCCCCGATTCAGACTTCCCGGCTGTCGACAAACGTTCCCCAAACACTTTAATCACATTTGTAACGGTTGATTTGGCAACTTTTAGAGATTTTGCCAGCTTTGCGTGCGAGTAGCTCGGATTTTCGCGATGCGCGAGCAAAATTTTGATACGCTGCTCTTCTTGCTTGGACGGCATTTTGACAACTGAAGAGTGAATTCCAAAATCAAAATAGGAGCAACATTCTACACACACACACACCTTCAAAATGAGGGGTGTTTTTTAAATGCAAAATTGAAAGAAATACGTCAAGTTTATATTGTCCAAGTTTTGACCGTATCACCCTTTAGCAGGGGGGCCCAAGATTGACCCCTGAGGAACACCTCGGTTGACTGACAGAGTTCCTGACAATAAACCATTTGCACCAAAAGATTGCGACCGACTACACAAATAGGACCAAATGAGACGTGTCGCGGATGAAAAAAAATTATAAATATTTAATAACTTAGCACACAATATATTGTGATCCACCGAATCGAAGGCCTTAGAGTGATCAAGAAGAACCAGACAAGTAACCCCATTGTTCTCTAAGTTAATCCTTATATCCTCGCATACGTCTGCCAAGGCGGTTATGCAGCCGTGTTTGGGACGGAAGCCAGACTGTCTCTCAAATAACATTGAGCCATCAGTAAGATAGTCAGACAGTTGTCTATAGATTATCTTCTCAAATTATGGATGAGATGCTAAGAATCAAATCTGCAGAATCGATACAAGAAAACTGAAATCCATTCGTGTTAGTTCCAAAGTCCGAGACATTAACGTCAAAATCATAGAATATTAACAAATTTCATGTTCAATTCATCAACATCAACATTATCACTGCATCCCGAGGTTCTTCCTATACCAATAGACCGTATAATATTCCAGGACTGTTTAGATCCCAAAGCAGGCGAAAATTTGCGATAGAAATAATTACTCTTAGAGCGTGTAATAGCAACATTCGCAAGTCTTCTCTTCTCACGAAAATCGTCCCTCAGAGCAGGGATCTTAAATCTCTTCCACCTAGAGTACGCCAAACCTCCTCATGGAACCAGGGCTTAGAGCCAGATCTAGCATTTTTCGTCCTTAAGGGCATGGTTAGATCCTCTATATGACGAATGTTATGTTCCAGAAAGTTAAGTTGTTCGTCGGGCGAGCTCATGTCGTAAAACAAATTCCACTCGATCTGGGAAGCGAAGGTCCCGAAGTAAGTATAGTCAAGGTTCCTAAAATCTCTAAATGAAAATGTATATTGTGTTCTTCGAAAACTAAAACTGTAGGACAGTAAAATTAAGTCATGTTTCGAAAAGCAAGACACAGAAATCTGGTCATACAGTAAAACATTGCCTAGCTTACTACAGGAGTGCGTGGGACTGGACGTATTAGTCGGTAATAGACCTAAGGACAGCATGGGAGAGGAAATATCAGATCTGATATTATAGTTAAAATCACCAGAAACCACGATATCGTCGTAAGCGACTGACAAGTCCTCCAACATATCAAAAAAAAAACACCATATCCACATGATTGTTAGGTCTATAGACACATCCCACCAGAATTCTGACTACCTACAGTTTATTTCGACTAATATTATAAGTTGGAGTAATATTCCTCATTTAGAAACTTGGTAGAAAGTACACGCAAAGAAAAAAATGTTTGGAAAACGTGTACCGAAAACGTTTTTCTTTTGTTAGAGTTTTTTGAATTGCTTCGAAAATTTTAAACTTTTATCACCAAAAAAATTCGTTTGTTACAAAGTTTTTATTTGTTCAATAAAAAAAGTTATTTTTGAAACAACAACAGAGTCCATTTCGTTTATATCAAACACTGTTCTTTTCTGACTTTTGGTATTTAATAAAACACATTTTACAGTTCAAAATTTAATATAGTACAATGTAATGTTGAACATTTTTTTCGGAATCTTCCGAACATATGTAGAATGTATGTAAAAAAAAAAAAAAAACTTTGGTCGAAGCAGGGATCGAACCCACGACCCTTGGCATGAGAGTCAGACGTAGCAACCACTGCTCCACGGTGCCAAACTAAATGTTTGTTTCTGTTAAATAAACTTTGTTTATTCGGTTCGTGGGCGCCGCAAGCTATGCTATATAAATCTAACTTATATGGATATTTATCTATTGATGACCATAACAGGTACATAGCTCAGTGGTTAGTGTGTTGGCTTACAAAGTGCATGGTCCGCGGTTCGATTCTCCGTCCAGGCGAAAGGTAAAAAAATTTTAAAAATTTATAAAATCGTATAATTTCTTCTACATTGTTTGTATTACAGAAAAAGGTGCTCAGAACTAAAAATCTTCGTGGAAGTGAGAAAGATGTGAGGGAAAATGCAATTAGCCAGAAAAAAAAATTTTTTAGTTAGTCTTTATGAAATTGTTTTTACATCCTGGAAAAGAATAAACGTTTATCACAAAAAGTATATACTTTTCTTCCAAATACACATCCTTACAGCGAAAAGCAAATGAAAAACGAACTTTGTTTGTCTAAAATTTCGTTTGGGAGGAAAGAATTATTTTTTTGCGTGTAGAATAATAAGTAGTTAAAATATTCCTTGAGGGATGTATGTGAATTTTTAGGGTTTCATCGTAAATTTTAGTTCCAATTATCATATTATGTAAAATAAGCAATATTCAACTGTCGGACTATTGACGTGAATTATTTAGTAAGAGATAGTATACAGGATTGGGCTCTTTTTTATTTTATCCTGTAAATAGAATTGCAACTAATCAATAAACAAGTTACTGGAAATTTAAGTGAGCATGAGAGTATGCATTGAGAGCAATGAAATCATTGCAAATGGAATCGCAATGACGCCAACTCCCGAAGGGCAAACAGCACCAAAAATATATTATAAATTCTAACATACCAGTTCCCACTACAAAAACTACTCAAGCCAGGCGAAATTCAATGTGATACTACAAAAAAAAACTTCCAAAGAACTTTTGGGTATTGATTTCATTTGAAGCATTTTTACGAAATTATGAACGCCTATCCAAGTGTACATCTTTATAATTGTTAATTTTACACTCATTCCATTAATTTTTTATCAGTAATATGTGTTTTCAGAGGAGAAAATAAAGTTTCGACATTAAATTTGGAAATATTAATATTTGCTGGGAGTCTATTTCTTATTTCAAAATTTTGAATTTAATACTAACGTTTTTAATGCCATCAACAATATAGATTAAAACAGGATCAACACCACCTTCATAACAATAAAATTCCATGGCAACATAGCGAAGTTTCTTAAGCTTTTGATAGTCTACTGTTGAAAAAAAAACACCAAAAGCACTAAATGAAAATGCCAGAAAGCACCAAGTTTCTTTTTTGAAAAGACACTAAAACGCCAATTTGGTGCTTTTTGGAAATCAAAACGCAATAAATTTGGTGCTAAAAGCACCAAATTGGCATCACGGTGGAATCATGTGAGGGGAATGTTTGAAAAAAGATTTTGTGTATATCGATTGTTTGGGTTTGTTAGGGAGCCAGCGTGGTGCAATGGTTAGCATGCCCGCCTTGCATACACAAGGTCGTGGGTTCGATTCCTGCTTCGACCGAACACCAAAAGTTGTTCAGCGGTGGATCATCCTACCTCAGTAATGCTGGTGACATTTCTGAGGGTTACAAAGCTTCTCTAAGTGGTTTCACTGCAATGTGGAACGCCGTTCGGACTCGTCTATAAAAAGGAGGTCCCTTGTCATTGAGCTTAACATTGAATCGGGCAGCACTCAGTGATAAGAGAGAAGTTCACCAATGTGGTATCACAATGGACTGAATAGTCTAAGTGAGCCTGATACATCGGGCTGCCACCTAACCTAACCTTGGGTTTGTTATTGCGTCTTTTATGCTGTTGTTGGTCGTTTTGGTTCTAGAAAAAAGTGTGGATGAATTTGTGGAGTGTTCTTTCTGTGTTGTTGGTATCTTTTGTGGTGCTAGCTGTTTTGTTACAATAGCGAGATCAAAAAAGGATCGTGTGTGGAATTGTTATTTTTCTTGCCGCTTGTTTTTCTCTATACCAGGTTTGTGTCCTTTTATGACTTCATTTGCTTATGTGACTTCTTGTTTTATTGCTACATTCAGTTGTGTTTATGCATTGAAGGTGTAATATTGTGGTTTTTATTGAAGGCAAAAGTGAGTTGTTATTTGTTGTTTGTTAATAAAAATACATTTATTTCGAAACGCTTAAGAAGCTGAGAAGTGAATGTTGTGATATAGAGAAAACAAAAACACTTTATTTTGATGAATAAAAATAAATGACCAGAAACCAAACCACCGTTAAAGAACAGTTTATTTTTGTGAATCGTTTATTCTATATTTACTAATACATTGTTAAAGACGTGGGCAAACATTTTAAACCGATTTATATAAAAATATAGCCCCCATATAGACCGACCTCCCGATTTGGAGTCTTGGGCCTATAGAAACCGTAGTTTTTATTCAATTTGCCTGAAATCGAAAATCTAGTGGTATTTTCGGGCCATAAAGAGGTGTGCCGTAAACGGTAAGTATCGGTCCATATTTTAGTATAGCCCCCATAAGAACGATCTCCCAATTTAACTCCTTAGGTTTGTAGAAACCGTAGTTTTTCCGATTTGCCTGACATTGTAAATATTCTAGTATTTAAGGCTCACAACAACGTGTAACGGATTAAGTTTTTATCGGTCCATTTGGTAATGCCTCCATATAGACCGATTTCACTTCTTGAGAGTATAGAAGGCGCACTGATAATGAAAATTGCTTGAAACTCAATGTAAAATTTCCAGATTTTATTTCTCGGGTGAAAATCTACAGATTTAAGATTTCAAATCAAGACGCTATTTTATAATTTTCTTGCACACTTACAAGAGATGTTAATGATTCCTCTAAAACTCAAACAAAAATGGTTCTTATAAATCCAGAATCTGATAAAGTCTTCATAGGTAAAATCTTTAACCCTTTCACTACCGAAATAAACCTAATGTTTGAAACTTTAATTTTTCTTCTGTTTCTACTTGCACTAACAGCATGTACACGCAGAGAAGAAACATGATTGCCACAATCATATTCGAAGAGCAAAATAATATGATAGCAGCTATTTTTGCGGCGACCATGTAACATTTTAACCTGCAACCATGTTGGCTCAGTGAACATGGTTCTAAGAAAAATACAATTGTCCTCATCTAAAATGTTATTATATTGATAAAAAGAATTTTGTTTCCCTTAAAAGACAATGGTCACGATCTAAAATGTTATGTTATTCGTCAAAAATGTTTTTCTTCTAGTTAAAAGAACATGGTCACAACATAAAATGTTTTGATTTTTATGAAAAAACTTTTTTCGTCGTCGAAAAAAGGACGCCACTTGAGAAAAGAAAACACAAAATCAACTTTATTTATTTGTTTTTATTTATTTATAAACTAATTCATTGTTTATTTGTATTTATAATGTCGTGCAAGCAAACTTCACATATTTTTACACACTCTAGTTTGGTTCAATTTCAACAATAAGTAATCATTCCATATTTACTTCGTGACCATCAAATGTACAAACGCAGACATCATGTAACTGCAAATAAAAATAAATTATACCATATATCAAAATGCAGAACAAAAACCAGGTATATTTTTTTCAATTACACTTTCCTTGTTTGTATTCACATAAAACCACGTGCCATTTCCGAATAAATAAATTAACACAAAACACAATAATTCCGTATTCTCCGTCCATTCCAAGAAACAATCAACACACGACTGACGCGCAAAATGAAAATCGTGTGTACCTGCTCAATGTTTTTATAAAATTATTGTCGCTGCAAAAAATTAAAAAATTAAATGGTCACGAAAACAATGTACATGGTCTTTATGGCCATGTAATGGTTGTAGACATGTCTATACGTAAACTATAAAAATATATTTTTCTCTGCAAAAAAGTAAAAAAAAATTGAATGGTCAGATACATGATTTTCCTGACCATATAATGGTCTCAAATTCTATCATTTAAATAATAGAACATGTTTGCGGCATTTGAGAACCATTTAAATGCTTATTGCCAACATATATTTTTCTCCGCTCGAAAATTATTTTTACAAAGCCAAAATACATGGTTTTCGCGACAATTACATACACTAAATAAGCATTAAATGGATGCGGCAACCATGTCCAAACATGTTTTTTCTGTGCGTGTAGAACAAAAATTGTAATTTTGAGAACCTACCTCAATTACTTCAAGAGCTATATGAGCTTGTTCTGAAAACTTGATTCTTGAATTGTGACCAAATGGCCTTACGAAAATAAGCGCTATTTGGCCTATAATATATTTCAAAGTGTGAGAAAAAATACAAAAAAAACCCGAAGTAGTATCAGCTATAGTTTTTGTATGAATGTCCATTTACTAGAAACATATAGTAGAAAAATTGTCTCAATTTTTCGTATTTTTCGTTTATTGTTACAGAACTTTATAAAAATGTATTTTAGTGCTCACCAATATGGAAAATATTTATAGGTTGTTTAGATTAAAGCCTCTACTTCAAAATAACATCGAGAAATAATTCGAAGCTAAGTGGGAAAATAGAATTTGTTGTCTTTTTCGAATGTCCTACTAAGTGGACATCGGTAGTGAAAGGGTTAAATTTATCTTCGTGAAGTGTACTGGTTGAACTGCTCTGCTTGATCTGTCATCAAACCCTCTGAAATTTCAAAGGAAACCCTAATATTTAATTCATGGTGGTAGGTGTTTAAGATTCGGCCCGGCCGAACTTACTGCTGTATATACTTGTATATTATCTATTTTATTAGGATGTTACAGCAAGTTTTAAATGTTGAATGGTATACGGGAAAGTGGAAGTTATGTCTAATTTAATATTATTTTTAATTTTAAAGAATTAAAAAAAATGTCCCATTATTCCATGGATATGGTTTCACTGATCTACTTACTGGATAGATTTTCTTCAGTGTGGTATGTTTTTCTATAAATTGTATTTCGTCCGTTTGTAATAAAACGAACATATTATCTTATTAAAAAAATATTTGTTTCATTTGCAGGTATACAGGCCTCGTAATGGTATTTGGTTTAATACCCTCCACCATGGGATGGGCGGTATATTACCTTTTTCGTTCCGTTTGTAACACATCGAAATATTGCTGTAAGACCCCATAAAGTATATATATTCTGGGTCGTGGTGAAGTTCTGAGTCGATCTAAGCATGTCCGTCCGTCCGTCTGTTGAAATCACGCTAACTTCCGAACGAAACAAGCTATAGACTTGAAACTTGACACAAGTAGTTGTTATTGATGTAGGTCGGATGGTATTGCAAATGGGCCATATCGGTCCACTTTTACGTATAGCCCCCATATAAACGGAGAATATTTCATCCGATCCGGCTGAAATTTAGTACATGGTGTTGGTATATGGTCTCCAACAACCATGCAAAAATTGGTCCACATCGGTCCATAATTATATATAGCCCCCATATAAACCGATCCCCAGATTTGGCTTCCGGAGTCTCAAAGAGAAGCAAATCTCATCCGATCCGGCTGAAATTTGGTACATGGTTTTGGTATATGGTCTCCAACAACCATGCAAAAATTGGTCTACATCGGTCCATAAGTATATATAGCCCTCTATAAACCGATCCCCAGGTTTGGCTTGCGGAGCCTCAAAGAGAAGCGAATTTCATCCGATCCGGCTGAAATTTGGTACATGGTTTAGGTATATGGTCTCTAATAACCATGCAAAAATTGGTCCACATAGGCTCATAATTATATATAGCCACCATATAAACCGATCCTCAGATTTGGCTTGCGGAGCCTCTAAGAGAAGCAAATTTCATCCGATCCGGTTGAAATTTGGTACATGGTGGTGTATGGTCTCTAACAACTATGCTAAAATTGGTCCGCATGGGTCCATAATTATATAAAACCCCCATAGAAACCGATCCCCAGATTTGGCTTGCGGAGGCTCAAAGAGAAGCAAATTTCATCCGATCCGGCTGAAATTTGGTACATGGTTTTGGTATATGGTCTCTAACATCCGATCCGGTTCAAATTTGGAACCGGATCGGATGTTATTTCTATAGAAAATTTTGTCAAAACTTTATTTCTATACAAAATTTTGTCAACATTTTATTTCTATAGAAAATTTTGTCAAAATTTTATTTCTATAGAAAATTTTGTCAAACTGAATTATATACGTATTTAATCGGTCTTTTTTAATTTAATATATACCACGTATGAACTTACTTACAATTTAGAAGACGGTTTTAGGAGGGTTTAAGATACCTTGCCATCGGCAAGCGTTACCGCATCCCAAGAAATTCGATTGTGGATGGCAGTGTTTAGAAGAAGTTTCTAGGCAATCCATGGTGGAGGGTACATAAGCTTCGACCTGGCCGAACTTACGGCCGTATATACTTGTTCAAATTAAATAATATTTAGACTTAAGCATATCAAATTTTTGGCCTTATCATAAAATAGTTTTCCGAAACAACATACAAGCAGTTTCACAGAAATTGTTCTCTTTTCATTCTCTCGCTGTGTTATGTTGATATCTTTCGTCAACCCTCCCGGTTTCCATTTCTATTTCTTTCTCTATACTCTCTCTCTCTCTATCTCTCTCTCTGAATAAAATATCGCAACATATACAGTTTGTCAAGAAAGTGTTTTGACAATGGGATAAAAATTATGTTTTGTTCCAAAATTAAATATAATGAAATTTTAAAAAAATATTTTATTATGTATTTTGCAAAGTATACATACGTACACAGAATTAAAAATTTAATAAAATATTTAATATTTCAATTATTTCTAGAATTTGAAATATTTGGCAATGTCAAAAGACTTTCTTGACATACTGTATATGTTCATTCACATATATTATTTTTATGAAACATTCATGCTCCAAACATAATATATTCTAACATATTAACGTATGTGTCCCCAACATTTAGTGCTAGTTTAGGAACATTACATGTTTGCACTTAAATATATTGTGTTTGAAAATTGTGCCCGAAACACATTTTGTTTATATCGTAACATATGAAAAACATATTTTTATAACAGTGTGGTTAAATCCCCATTGTCATATTAAACACCTTCAATTCAAGTCTACGACCATGATATCATTACAAAAAAATAATATTCCTGCTAGAGGAAAAACAAAAACAATTAAATTTGGTTTTCTCTTCCAGAGCCTTTGCCATCGGCCATATGCATGTTAATATATCATAAAAAGGATTTTCACACACAGGTAGTTGTAGGTGTAACTTCCTTACAAGCATTGCACAGCAGTCCTTCGTAGCTTAATGCAGTTTAAATTACATCAACCATTGGTTCAGTCTGGGTGATATGCAGAGCAGCAGAATAAAACTTCAGGGCCGATATCTATTACAAGCAATTTGTTTTAATTGCACCAAGTGTACAATGTGGCAACGCTGGCTTCGGGAATAAAAAGGCAAATTAATTTTAATTATTTTCGCGTGCCACCGCAAATCTTTTATTAAATTCTCTTCTTACATTTCTCTGTTCGTACAATGTTTGCACCACAATTGATGGGGTTAATAACATTCGCCAGCAAGCAGGAACAGAAGGCGCCATTGATGCTCATAACAAATGGCTTTTATTTATAACTTGGACACTATTTCACTGCAACGGTAGTGGTGGTGGTGGTGGCTACCATTTCATATGGTGGAGGCGGTTGTTGCTCGATTACAATTGGTGCAACAGATGCTGATGGGGTAGGGCCGGCTGGTGTCGATACGGTAATGACCTGGTTCGGCATACGACGACGGCAACGACGACATGGACGACCCTGCCGCCAAGGCATGATCATAGATATAAGTCCATTACGGTGATTGCACTCACAATGTAATTCAATTTTGTATTCTTGAGACATTTTGTTTTAACGGGGACTTTCCCCTTATTCAATATAGGAATTTGGTATACCAAAGCTAGAATGTTGTAGCACAACTGTTTAAGTCCTATTGAAAACCTTCTTTTTAAATGTTATAGGTTTCCGACAGTATGTGCTGTATGAAATGCATAGTGTGAACGTAACAAAGATATGGGTATAAAATTCATTAAAGCTTTCTTATCACCTCCATTTGATAATGTCAATGTTAAATGGATGGTAGTTCCATGACTAATGTTTCATTCCTTTGTATATTCACAAAAACGCATAAAGAGTTATCACAATACAAGCTTCAACAAAACTAAATGCCTCGTCTTTTTTGTTTTAATTGCCTTAGTATTGATCCCAACTCAAAGACGTGAGTCTTTACACAAATTGATGTAATGTGTTTGGTCTATTCATATCTATCTTGCATTTCTATCCATGTTCAAATTTCAGGCTAGTTCATCTCAGCAAATCACAAATATTCATAAACATGTTAAACGTTTCTGCTAAAAATTCTAACTGTCAATTTAACATCAAACTACACAGTGTTTAAATAAAAATTATCTTTAAAATAAAAAGGATGACTGCTGCTTCTAAATATATTGTAGGTTAGGTTAGGCTAAAGTGGCAGCCCGATTAAGATTCAGGCTCACTTAGACTATTCAGTCCATTGTGATACCACATTAACTAAAATACCTATTACATATGGGCACTTCTAGTTTTAACCGCTGAACCTTCTCGATTATTTTTCTTCGCTGAACCAACCAGATTGTTCCAAACACATTAGCAGACTGCTTAAGTTAACGTTTTCCAGATCCGCCAGTAATCTGAAGCTATATGCTCCTAAAAGTTGCTTGCGCTTTACACAGGACACTCACACAAGAGGTGTTTAATTGATTCTTTTTCCTCCGCATCATGACAGCTCATACAATAGTCATTATACTTCGCGCCAATAGTTTTTGCAAAATCGCCTATCAGGCAGCGACCCGTTATAGCAGATATCAGGAGTGATATCTGACGTCTCGAGAACATTAGCATATCTAGTGTGCGGTTTAAGTTGAAATGGGGCCATATTCGATTGGTGTCGTTACAACCCTTGCAATTCTCCCATCGAACATTTGCCATCATAACAGCCTTCTCACGCAGCATGAGCTTGCAGGTAGCTAGGGGCATACCAACAAATTCTAGTTCCCCTGGAATATGTAAAGTAGTCCCTAGCCTTGCCAACTCATCCGCTTCGCAGTTCCCCGGTATGTTCCTATGGCCAGGCACCCATATTAGGTGAATATTGTACTGCTCAGCCATCTCATTGAGAGATTTGCGGCAGTCGATGGCCGTTTTCGAGTTGAGGAACACAGAGTCCAAGGATTTTATTGCAGGTTGACTGTCTGAGTATATATTAATGCCCACATTTTTTGGAACATTACTTTTCAGCCAATTCGCCACCTCTCTTATTGCTAATATTTCAGCCTGAAAAACACTACAGTGATTAGGTAATATTTTCGCTATTCGAAGTTCCAGATCATTAGAATATACTCCGAACCCCACTTGTCCATCCAATTTGGAGTCATCAGTGTAGAAATCTATATATTCTTTATTCCCCGGGGTCTGTGTGCACCACGCCTCACTGATGGGGATTAGAGTCTCAAACTTTTTTTCGAAAAGTGGACTCGCCGAAGTGTAATCCACTACGTTAGGCACAACTGGCATTATTTTGAGGACAGAACTGTGACCGTAACTTTTTTCCCACCACAGCGATAGCTCGCGCAACCGCACAGCCGTTGTTGCAGCTGACTGTTTGGCCAAAATATCTAAAGACAATAGATGCAATATGACATTAAGGGAATTTGTTCCTGTCTTGCTGAATGCGCCTGAAATACACAAACACGCCATACGCTGAACTTTATCTAAACCAGTCGGTTTCTGAAGTGCCGGCCACCAGACTACAACACCATACAGCATTATAGGTCTAACCACTGCCGTGTATAGCCAATGCACAATTTTTGGTTTTAGTCCCCACTTTTTTCCTATTGCCTTTTTGCACGAGTACAAAGCTACAGTTGCCTTCCTCGCCCTTTCTTCAATATTAAGCTTAAAGTTAAGCTTCCTGCCCAAAATAACGCCAAGGTATTTTGCACACTCACCAAAGGGAATTTCAATACCCCCTAAGGAAATAGGCCTAACCGTGGGAGTTTTGTGATCTTTGCAGTACATGACTAATTCTGTCTTTGTAGGATTTACCCCAAGACCATTGTCTTTCGCCCATTTCTCAGTCATCCGGAGGGCCCTCTGAATAATATCTCTGATTGTGGATGGGAATTTTCCCCTGACTGCCAGAGCCACATCATCTTAATTCCGTAGACCACCATGGTGGTCGATTTTCCCCCCTTGGCTTCCCTCTAGGGCATGCAGCTTTCAGTGAGATGTTGAAGGTCTTAGTAATCCGCTCCACTGCGTGTTCGATATCTTGCACATTTCTCATATTTGTCTCTGTTATTTCCGGTATCATCATATTGAACGATTCCCTATACCTATTCCAGTCAGCTTTTCTAACATTAGGCGGAAATATGGTCTTGGTGATATGAACATCAAATTTGAAACTGATGTAGCGATGATCTGAGAAGCTGTGTTCACTTAAAACCTGCCACACAGATATCATTTCATTCAGTTCTTGCGAGGCAAAGGTGATGTCCAAAACCTCTTGCCTGTTTTTAGTGACAAAGGTTGGGGCATCTCCCTTGTTGCAAACTACCAAATTAGTACGCAAAATAAACTCTATTAGCGACTCTCCCCTTGCATTAGTATCACTACATCCCCATATACTATGATGTGCATTCGCATCGCATCCCATAATTTGTTTCGTCTTTGTTTTCAGTGACTCCTCCACTAAGGTCTTAACGGCACATGGAGGCATTTCCCTGTCATGTCCCATGTAGACCGAAGATACCCAATATTTGCATTTGGCTATTTCTAAACTGGCAACGACAGTCTCTGTATTGCACATTGGAGGAAGCAGAAACAAGTTGAGCTCGTTTTTAGCAATTATACAGGCTCGATTTACATCATTACCAGTATACTGCAATAGTTTGAACCCCGGAGTACTTAATTCACATATTTTGTTTCTATAAACATATGGTTCTTGAATAAGAACTATATCTATGTCCACTTTCATCAGGAGAACTTTTAAGGCAGCACATGCAGCCTTACAATGGTGAAGATTTATGTGGAGGATCCGTAGGACCATCGAGATTTTCAACAATCGTCACATCAGCCGCTTCAATCGAGTCATCAAGAATGTCCTCTTCAGAGATCTCGGTGACTCTCGCAATAACCATAGGTTCAACTTTGGTGAGTTCTGAGGCAATAGAAACCTCCTCTCGCATACGGTGTCTATCCATGTCTTCAACTTTGGTATCTCCCTCGACTTCGCAAGAGGATCCGCTTACTTCTGATTCAGACAGAGGCTTGTCCATTTCTGAATCCTTTAGCTGATCGTTTTTGTATACCTTCATTTGGATATAATGAAAGCCATAACATACACGGCCCTGGGACTTTGCGAGATGTGGCAAAGACTGAGTGTTCAATATAAACACTGCATACCGTCTTGGTCCATCCACTTCATCCAAACGGCCAACCTTCCAATCAGCTGTTGGAAGATCTGGATTGCATCGTTTCAGTCTGGGTCAGAAGGGTTTGCAGGTATCCACGCATGTGCTCTAGGTCTAGCCGGTATGTCTTTCTTCTCGACTAACTCTAAAGCAGCTCCTTCCCAAACTTCACCAATTAGTATCAGAGCAGCTTTAAAACATTCTATAGACCTCTGGTCCTCAAATGCGACTAGCTTAAATCGTCCTTGATACCAACCAGCCTCTTGGTGTCGAGGATCTGGGCGGGAAACTTTTCCAGCACCTGTGAGTAGACGCCAGACAAAGCATTCTCAATTTCCCCCCATTTTTGCTTTGGAACCATACCGTCCAATGCTCCTTTATTGATGATAGCCATCACAAGGCTGTCTTTAGCAACTGAGGCAAACGATCTTTGATCGCTTTTGGAGGATGGCAGCTCATCCGGTGATCGTTCCCTTTTTCCAGCCTCAAGAATTCCTTGAGCCCATTTTAAGGAATAGCTTTGTTTAGCCGACAGCGTGCTTGGGTCAACTGATCCTAACTTCTTTAGGATAAACAAAGCATTTCTGCGTTCCTTGAATCTCCTTCGTGAGGGATTACCTCCTTTTGATGTCGTTACCTTAGAAAAAGTACGACTTGTCAAAGTGTCGCCACCTGTCGACCCGTCTACAGGTCGACTAATTGGGCCTAACTCTTGGTCATTGCCCAAATTTATAACTCTAGTCGATACCCGTCCACTGGGCCCTGAAGTTAGCAACCCAGTGGATGACTTTGAATTTCGCTGCAGGGTGGCTTAATATCCCACCACACTTGAAATTCTTAGTAGGTACCTATTACGATGAGTTTATCCGCTATTAAAAAGACACGTCCGTTCCGTTCGACGGTTGAATAATAAAGAAAAAATATATTGTATCTTTAAGGTTAAATTCCAAAGACTTATGTATAAGTTGGTTTGTTCACCGTACTGTGAAACGCAGTTCACACTCGGTTATTTAAAGAAGGCTTCAGGATGGATATGAGCAGCATTTGAATAGATAATTATAGTTATATTTATATATTAACTGTCATTGTCATTGAGCTTAACATGGGATCGTGCAGCACTCAGTGATAAGAGAGAAATTCACCACTGTGGTATCACAACGGTTGAATAGTCTAAGTGAGCCTGATACATCGGGCTGCCACCTAACCTAACCTAACCTATATATTAATTAATAATAAAATGTACCCTCTTCCATGGATTGCGTACAAAATTCTAGTAAAAAATTTCATCCACAATCGAAATACCTAGGTTATGGTAACAGTTTCCTATGAGTCTATGTTTGATATAAAAAAAGAAGATAGCCTTTGTTTAATGCTTTAATGTTTATTATAAAGGGTGATTTGTTAAGAGCTTGATAACTTTTAAAAAAAAAAAAACGCATACAATTTGCAAAATCTCATCGGTTCTTTATTTGAAACGTTAGATTGGTCCATGACATTTACTTTTTGAAGATAATTTCATTTAAATGTTGACCGCGGCTGCGTCTTAGGTGGTCCATTCGGAAAGTCCAATTTTGGGCAACTTTTTCGAGCATTTCGGCCGGAATAGCCCGAATTTCTTCGGAAATGTTGTCTTCCAAAGCTGGAATAGTTGCTGGCTTATTTCTGTAGACTTTAGACTTGACGTAGCCCCACAAAAAATAGTCTAAAGGCGTCAAATCGCATGATCTTGGTGGCCAACTTACCGGTCCATTTCTTGAGATGAATTGTTCTCCGAAGTTTTCCCTCAAAATGGCCATAGGTTAGGTTAGGTTAGGTTAAAGTGGCAGCCCGATTAAGATTCAGGCTCACTTAGACTATTCAGTCCATTGTGATACCACATTAACTAAAAGTACCTATTACATATGGGCACTTCTAGTTTTAACCGCTGAACCTTCTTGATTATTTTTCTTTGTTGAACCAACCAGATTGTTCCAAAAACAGTAGCAGACTGCTTAAGTTAACGTTTTCCAGATCCGCCAGTAATCTGAAGCTATATGCTCCTAAAAGTTGCTTGCGCTTTACACAAAATGCAGGACACTCACACAAGAGGTGTTTAATTGATTCTTTTTCCTCCGCATCATGACAGCTCATACAATAGTCATTATACTTCGCGCCAATAGTTTTTGCAAAATCGCCTATCAGGCAGCGACCCGTTATAGCAGATATCAGGAGTGATATCTGACGTCTCGAGAACATTAGCATATCTAGTGTGCGGTTTAAGTTGAAATGGGGCCATATTTGCTTGGTGTCGTTACAACCCTTGCAATTCTCCCATCGAACATTTGCCATAATAACAGCCTTCTCACGCAGCATGAGCTTGCAGGTAGCTAGGGGCATACCAACAAATTCTAGTTCCCCTGGAATATGTAAGGTAGTCCCTAGCCTTGCCAACTCATCCGCTTCGCAGTTCCCCGGTATGTTCCTATGGCCAGGCACCCATATTAGGTGAATATTGTACTGCTCAGCCATCTCATTGAGAGATTTGCGGCAGTCGATGGCCGTTTTCGAGTTGAGGAACACAGAGTCCAAGGATTTTATTGCAGGTTGACTGTCTGAGTATATATTAATGCCCACATTTTTTGGAACATTACTTCTCAGCCAATTCGCCACCTCTCTTATTGCTAATATTTCAGCCTGAAAAACACTACAGTGATTAGGTAATCTTTTCGCTATTCGAAGTTCCAGATCATTAGAATATACTCCGAACCCCACTTGTCCATCCAATTTGGAGCCATCAGTGTAGAAATCTATATATTCTTTATTCCCCGGGGTCTGTGTGCACCACGCCTCACTGTTGGGGATTAGAGTCTCAAACTTTTTGTCGAAAAGTGGACTCGCCAAAGTGTAATCCACTACGTTAGGCACATCTGGCATTGTTTTGAGGACAGAACTGTGACCGTAACCTTTTTCCGACCACAGCGATAGTTCGCGCAACCGCACAGCCGTTGTTGCAGCTGACTGTTTGGCCAAAATGTCTAAAGGCAATAGATGCAGCACGACATTAAGGGAATTTGTTCCTGTCTTGCTGAATGCGCCTGAAATACACAAACACGCCATACGCTGAACTTTATCTAAACAAGCCGGTTTCTGAAGTGCCGGCCACCAGACTACAACACCATATAGCATTATAGGTCTAACCACTGCCGTGTATAGCCAATGCACAATTTTTGGTTTCAGTCCCCACTTTTTTCCTATTGCCTTTTTGCACGAGTACAAAGCTACAGTTGCCTTTCTCGCCCTTTCTTCAATATTAAGCTTAAAGTTCAGCTTCCTGTCCAAAATAACGCCAAGGTATTTTGCACATTCACCAAAGGGAATTTCAATACCCCCTAAGGAAATAGGCCTAACCGTGGGAGTTTTGCGATCGTTGCAGTACATGACTAATTCTGTCTTTGCAGGATTTACCCCAAGACCATTGTCTTTCGCCCATTTCTCAGTCATCCGGAGGGCCCTCTGAATAATATCTCTGATTGTGGATGGGAATTTTCCCCTGACTGCCAGAGCCACATCATCTGCGTATGCCACCACTTTTATCCTTTCTTTTTCTAGAGTAACCAGAAGGCTATTTATAGCAACATTCCAAAGAAGAGGTGATAGGACTCCTCCTTGGGGAGTGCCTCTGTTCACATACCTTTGTATGTTTGCTTGTCCTAGTGTGGCTGAAATACGTCTCTTCATTAGCAGTTCGTCTAACAGCCTGAGTATACATGGATCAACATTCAGAGTTGTCAGTCCATTTAATATCGAGCTCGGATGGACATTATTGAACGCCCCTTCGATGTCTAGAAACGCCACGATTGTGTATTCTTTGACAGATAGTGAGCTTTCAATAAAGCTGACTAGTTCATGTAGTGCGGTCTCAGTAGACCTGCCCTTCGAGTATGCATGCTGTCGTTTCGAGAACAAACTTGAATCGATGCTAGTTCTAAGATAAATATCTATCATCCTCTCCAGAGTCTTAAGTAGGAATGAGGATAAGCTGATTGGTCGGAAATCCTTCGCCCTCGAGTGAGAGGCTTTTCCCGCTTTAGGTATGAAAACGACTTTTGTTTCCCTCCACTTTCCTGGGATATATGATAAGTTGATACATCCTTTATATATCACCGACAACCAGGGGATAATTTTGTCAGTTACAGCTTGTAACTCCGCCGGAGTAATTCCATCAGGTCCAGGGGATTTGAATGGTCCAAAGCTATTTAGCGCCCATCTTATTCTAGTTTCCGATACAATTTCCTCGACAGGAAACGACCGCTGAGCAACTGTGGCACCGCCAGTACATGGTTCAACCGTCTGATTTCCAGGAAAATGTGTGTCCAATAGTACCTCCAGCGTCTCCTTACTGGACGTTGTCCAATTGCCCTCCGATGTTTTAATGAAACCTGGAGCGGAGTTGGTGGATGCTACAACCTTCCGTAGTCTGGAAGCCTCGGACGTATTCTCAATACTGCTGCAGTAAGCATTCCAAGAGTTATGCTGAGCCTTTCTCAGTTCTCGCTTGTATCCTCTCAGATTCTTCTTGTAAGCGTCCCAGTCCTCAGGGGCTCTGGTGGACTTTGCCTTGTTAAAGAGCTTCCTGCAGGATTTCCTCATATTACTTAATTCCGTAGACCACCATGGTGGTCGATGTTTCCCCCTTGGCTTTCCTCTAGGGCATGCAGCTTTCAGTGAGATGTTGAAGGCCTTAGTAATCCGCTCCACTGCGTGTTCGATATCTTGCACATTTCTCATATTTGTCTCTGTTATTTCCGGTATCATCATATTGAACGATTCCCTATACCTATTCCAGTCAGCTTTCCTAACATTTGGCGGAAATATGATCTTGGTGATATGAACATCAAATTTGAAACTGATGTAGCGATGATCTGAGAAGCTGTGTTCACTTAAAACCTGCCACTCAGATATCATTTCATTTAGTTCTTGCGAGGCCAAGGTGATGTCCAAAACCTCTTGCCTGTTTTTAGTGACAAAGGTTGGGACATCTCCCTTGTTGCAAACTACCAGATTAGTACGCAAAATAAACTCTATTAGCGACTCTCCCCTTGCATTAGTATCACTACTTCCCCATATACTATGATGTGCATTCGCATCGCATCCCATAATGAGTTTCGCCTTTGTTTTCAGTGACTCCTCCACTAAGGTCTTAACGGCATATGGAGGCATCTCCCTGTCATGTCCCATGTAGACCGAAGATACCCAATATTTGCATTTGGCTATTTCTAAACTTGCAACGACAGTGTCTGTATTGCACATTGAGGGAAGCAGAAACAAATTGAGCTCGTTTTTAGCAATTATACAGGCTCGATTTACATCATTACCAGTATACTGCAATAGTTTGAACCCCGGAGTACTTAATTCACATATTTTGTTTTTGTAAACATATGGTTCTTGAATAAGAACTATATCTATGTCCCCTTTCATCAGGAGAACTTTTAAGGCAGCACATGCAGCCTTACAATGATGAAGATTTATCTGGAGGATCCGTAGGACCATCGAGATTTTCAACAACCGTCACATCAGCCGCTTCGATCGAGTCATCAAGAATGTCCTCTTCAGAGATATCGGTGACTCTCGCAATAACCATAGGTTCGACTTTGGTGAGTTCTGAGGCAATAGAAGCCTCCTCACGCATACGGTATCTATCCATGTCTTCAACTTTGGTATCTCCCTCGACTTCGCAAGAGGATCCGCTTACTTCTGATTCAGACAGAGGCTTGTCCATTTCTGAATCCTTTAGCTGATCGTTTTTATACACCTTCATTTGGATATAATGAAAGCCATAACATACACGGCCCTGGGACTTTGCCAGATGTGGCAAAGACTGAGTGTTCAATATAAACACTGCATGCCGTCTTGGTCCATCCACTTCATCCAAACGGCCAACCTTCCAATCAGCTGTTGGAAGATCTGGATTGCATCGTTTCAGTCTATTTAAAATAGATTCAGGGTCAGAAGGGTTTGCAGGTATCCAGGCATGTGCTCTAGGTCTAGCCGGTATGTCTTTCTTCTCGACTAACTCTAGAGCAGCTCCTTCCCAAACTTCACCAATTAGTATCAGAGCAGCTTTAAAACATTCTATAGACCTCTGGTCCTCAAATGCGACTAGCTTAAATCGTCCTTGATACCAACCAGCCTCTTGGTGTCGAGGATCTGGGCCGGGAAACTTTTCCAGTACCTGTGAGTAGACGACAGATAGAGCATTCTCAATTTCCCCCCATTTTTGCTTTGGAACCATACCGTCCAATGCTCCTTTATTAATGATAGCCATCACAAGGCTATCTTTAGCAACTGAGGCAAACGATCTTTGATCCCTTTTGGAGGATGGCAGCTCATCCGGCGATCGTTCCCTTTTTCCAGTCTCAAGAATTCCTTGAGCCCATTTTAAGGAATCGCTTTGTTTAGCCGACAACGTGCTTGGGTCGACTGATCCTAACTTCTTTAGGATAAACAAAGCATTTCTGCGTTCCTTGAATCTCTTTCGTGAGGGATTACCTCCTTTTGATGTCGTTACCTTAGAAAAAGTTCGACTTGTCAGTGTGTCGCCACCTGTCGACCCGTCTACAGGTCGACTAATTGGGCCTAACTCTTGGTCATTGCCCAGATTTATAACTCCAGTCGATACCCGTCCACTGGGCCCTGAAGTTAGCAACCCAGTGGATGACTTGGAATTTCGCTGCATGGTGGCTTAATATCCCACCACACTTGAAATTCGTAGTAGGTACCTATTACTATGAGTTTATCCGCTATTGAAAAAACACGTCCGTTCCGTTCGACGGTTGAATTCAAAATGGCCATAGAATCGCGAGCTGTGTGGCATGTAGCGCCATCTTGTTGAAACCACATGTCAACCAAGTTCAGTTCTTCCATTTTTGGCAACAAAAAGTTTGTTAGCATCGAACGATAGCGATCGCCATTCACCGTAACGTTGCGTCCAACAGCATCTTTGAAAAAATACGGTCCAATGATTCCACCAGCGTACAAACCACACCAAACAGTGCATTTTTCGGGATGCATGGGCAGTTCTTGAACGGCTTCTGGTTGCTCTTCACTCCAAATGCGGCAATTTTGCTTATTTACGTAGCCATTCAACCAGAAATGAGCCTCATCGCTGAACAAAATTTGTCGATAAACACATTTCGAACCGAACACTGATTTTGGTAATAAAATTCAATGATTTGCAAGCTTTGCTCGTTAGTAAGTCTATTCATGATGAAATGTCAAAGCATACTGAGCATCTTTCTCTTTGACACCATGTCTGAAATCCCACGTGATCTGTCAAATACTAATGCATGAAAATCCTAACCTCAAAAGAATCACCCTTTACTTTTTTGAATTGTAATAAATAAAATAAAAATAAATATGTTTGTTAAAAACAGACCGGTTATATACCTATATACATTAAATCTTGATCGGTGTGTATAGAAGAGGACTAATTTTCGCCGAAATAGGCGGTTTTTCATATCGATGTTCTCATTCAAGAGTACGCTAAGTAGACTTAGCATTTTTTGATGGAGTTCTTTGTTTTTTATTCGGATTGATGTGAATTGCATCCTGTCAAAAGTTCGATGTCTTAAAGTTTTAAAAATTTCCAATCCAAAAAGGGCAAAAGGCTTTGTTCAGTCTAAAGCGGTATAAGTCATTTTTAGTCATATTCTATTATCACTATTTTGAATTCGTACATACTAAAAAAATCTACAATAAACATGATTTTAAGACCGAAAAAAGTGAATTTATATCTTATACGGTTTTTGAGAAATACAAAAGAAAAAATACTTTGAACTTGTTTCTTGTAAAATTCACTTTTTAGACTTAGCGTCCTTTGGAATTGAGACAACAATATGTTTCGGTGTAAAAATTATAGGCTTGGAACTCAAATTTTTAGCGCATTATCTTTAAGTGCAAGTATACAATGTTCATAAAATAGTATAACATATTTGGGACATATTTGTTAATATTTTTGAAATTTTATTGGCAGTTTATGAGTGAATTTATATGGTAACAATAGGCTTGACTTTTTGTATATGGGGGTAAATATTGATGTCTAAAAATTTGACTTAAATGACTCGGGCTATGTCTTAGTTCACATTTTCCGACCAAGGAAATTAATAAAATAGCGGATAGCATTAACAACTTATGAACCGATTTATTTAAAAACTAAAGAAAAGACTTAACTATTTATGCTTAGGATGAAACATAATATATTTGCACAACAATTGTTGTTTGAACAATTTCTAAAGTCAGCGTGATTTTTGCTGGTGAGCGAGCGCTGAATCGAATATATTGTTATTGTCATCAATAGACAATTATCATATAGCCATATACGAAACCTCATAATTATCTTGTATAAGACATAAAGAAAAACGAACAGTGCGATATAAACGGAACGCCCTATCATTTTGGAACAAAAAGGTTTTTTTAGTTATTTGAAAAAAAATAAAAATTTTGTAAATTTGTTTTATATACCCAACGCTCTCAGCAAAACATAGCATAGGGTTGTCGCGCTAATCTCCATCGAACAAAACACAAAAATACATATTGCGTCATTTGTCGGTTCAGTAGTACTTGAGTTAGGGTGCAAAAATACAAAAACAAAAAAACTAAATATTGCGCTATCTATTGGACGAGCTCCAAACCATAAAGTAGCACTCCTCACATCCATATAAAGATTGGTCCAAATCGCTGCAGTAGTTCTTAAGTTGTGGTGCAAAAACACAATAAAGCTAAGTACTGAGCCATCTGTCGGATGAACTTGAAACGGCGCAGAAAGACTTCTCAAGACACATGCACGCAAATATATAATTATTTCCTCCCAAACGAAATTTTCGGCAAAGAAATACCTCTTAACATTTGCTTTTCGCTGTAAAGATTTTTTTTGGTAAAGTACAGACAATTTTAACAGAATGTAAATACAATTTAATAAAGGTTATACTTTTTGTGTTTACCCTCTGTTGCAGAAATATCTTATTTAAGTAAATTTTTTAGTCAATACAACTGGGAATGAACTTTTAGTCTAAATTTGAAGGTACCTTCCATTCAGTGCTAAAAACTAGACCTTTTGACCATAAGCGTAGGAAGGCCTCTGGGGAGGGGAATTAGACTCTTTGTTTATCATCGCGATTTGGAGTCACTACCTTCTTGTAAGTCGATAGTCCGGCTCGTTTTTTGGCTCGATGCACGGTTGTAGACAATACACCCAGCTTATTTGCGGCATCTCGGTGAGAGAGGTTAGGGTTTCGCTTGAAACTACCGGCAACTCTCTTTGTCGTCTCAGCGACTTCCGGTTTTCGATTTCCCCCCGATCCAGACTTCCTGGCTGTCGACAAACGTTCCCCAAACATTTTAATTACATTTGTAACGGTTGATTTGACAACTTTTAGCGATTTTGCCAGCTTTGCGTGCGAGTAGCTCGGATTTTCGCGATGCGCGAGCAAAATTTTGATACGCTGCTCTTATTGCTTGGACGGCATTTTGACAACTGAAGAGTGAATTCCGAAATCAAAATAGGAGCAACATTCTACACGCACACACACACCTTCAAAATGAGGGGTGTTCAGGTTTTTTAAATGCAAAATTGAAAGAAATACGCAAGTTTATATTGACCAAATTTTGACCGTATCACCCTTTAAATACACAAAGTTATGCTAAAGACTTTCATGCACAATCAAATTACCTGGGTTGTGGTAGCAGTTGCCGATGGCAATATATAGTTTTATTTCTCAACATTGTCTTCTAAATTTTTAGTTAGTTTCTTTATTATAAGTGAACTCTTGAAGTCTGATATTTATGACATAAAGCTGTGGTTGAACTTATGATTTATTATTTCATAAATTTATGTTTAGTTCAATAACTAAAGCTTCTTTATTATTTAGTTTAGTCTGATTTTTAATCAATATAATTAAAACAAGTAAGTAAAGTCTAAAGTCGGGCGGAGCCGACTATATTATACCCTTCACCACTATGTAGACTCTCAACTACTTCAAATTTGCTGGGAGCTATATAAAGGTTTGCATTTCCAGATACAAATACTTTTAATGGAAACAATTTTTTGTACTTCTACAAAAACTCTAGAATTAAAATTTAAATCGGCTAACGCCCTGGGATGAAACACAATATTAGTAAACAAGTATATAAAGCAGTAAGCTCGACCGGCCGAATCTTAAATACCCACCACCATGAATCAAATATTATAGTTTCCGGTGAAAATTTCAAGGATATTTGGTGACAATCAGATCAGTTCAACCAGTACACTACCCGAAGATAAATTCAAAGATTTTACCTATGAAGACTAGATTAGATTCTGGGTTTATAAGAACCATATTGTTTAGAGGAATCATAAACATCGGAAGATAGGTATATTTGGCTCTCATATTTAAGGTCCTAAAATACCTGTCGATTTCTCATTTCAGGCATACTTATTTGTATTCCTAAAAACCTCCAGATTTTCGATTTCAGGCAAATTGGACAACAATTACGGTTTCTAGAAGCCCAAAAAGTAATATCGGGAGATCGGTCTATTTGATGGCTATATCAAAACATGGACCTATACTCACCATTTTCAGCATACCTTTTTATGGTCCTAAAATACCTCTAGATTTCCAATTTGAGACAAGTTGGATAAAAACTACGGTTTCTATAAGCCCAAGAATGAAATCTGGAGATCGGCCTATATGGGGGCTATATAAAAACATGGTCCGCTACTCGTCATTTTCAGCACACCACTTTAGGGTTTTAAAATACCTCTAGATTTCTAATTTCAGGCGAATTGGTTTTTATACAGATTTTAGACGCCCAAGAAGTAAAAACTGGAGATCGGTCTATATGGGGGCTATACCAAAACATGGACCGATACTCACCATTTACGGCACACCTCTTTATTGTTCTAAAATACATCTAGATTTCCAATTTCAGGCAAATTGGATAAAAACTACGAATTCTATAAGCCCAAGACCCCAAATCGGGAGATCGGTCTATATGGGGGATATACCAAAACCTGCACCGATACTCACCATTTTAAGCACATCTCTTTATGGTCCTAAAATACTTTTGGATTTCAAATTTCAACCAAATTAGATAATAACTACGGATTCTAGAAGCCCAAGAAGTAAAATCGGGAAATCGGTCTATATGGGGGCTATATCTAACCATCAACCGATAGTCACCATTTTTGGCACACCTCTTTATAGTACTAAAATACCTCTAGATTTCCAATTTCAGGCGAATTGGATAAAAACTATCGACTATAGAAGCCCTAGAAATATAATCGGGAGATCGGTCTATATGGGGGCTATACCAAAATATGGACCGATACTCACCATTTTAGGCACACCTCTTTGTGGTCATAAAATACCTCTAGATTTCCAATTTCAGGCAAATTGGATAGAAACTAAGGTTTTTATAAGCCCAAGACCCCAAATCGGGAGGTCGGTTTATATGGGGACTATATCAAAACTTGCACCGATATAGCCCATCTTCGAACTTGACCAGCCTGCAAACAAAATACGAGTTTGTGCGAAATTTCAGCACGATTGCTTTATTATTGAAGACTGTAGCGCGATTACAACAGACACAGACATCCAGACAGACAGACAGGCAGACGGACATGGCTATATCGTCTTAGAATTTCTCCCTGATCAAGTGTTACAAACGGAATGACAAACTTGTTATACCCCCGTCACCATTCTATGGTGGTGGGTATAAAATTATGGGAACTATGAAGCGAGAGAAATTTTAATGCAATTATACAAAAGAGCATTTATGATTTATCAGGTGATACGTATATATTCGAGATATAGGGCAATTTTAGTAATATTTACAATTTTTGATACTTAGCAGTGGTGACTTTACAGGGAAATTGGTTAGATCCCGCCAAGATATATGGTCAAATGTGGGTTGTGATATATTATTTGGCCAAGTCGGGCGACTTGAAGCCTTATTTAAAACTCAACCGTTCTGTGGAAATTCTGGCATTACAATATTTAGGATATGACTAAGATATGGGAAAATCATCACAGAATTTTGTGTCAAGTGTGGGAATTTTGGCCTTATTTGTATAAACCGGAAAAACGAATATATGGAGGCTTTATCTAAATCTGAACCAAATTAGATCAAACTTGACACACTTAAATATCATATTAAATATATTCTCTGTGGAAACTATCCAGTCAATTGGAGGAAAATCTCATTGAAAATGGGTCTAAAATATGAAACAGTCTACCCTATTTCCCCAACTCTGGTGTACGTATATATGGGAGCTATATATAATTTGAACCGATTGTGACTAAATTTGAGATGGATAGTTAGAATAATAATTCTGCCATCTCTGCAAAATTTCACGTAAATGGAGTATAACTATAGCCTCCGTGATCATATGAGTGTAAATCGGGCGAAAGATATATATGGGAGCTAAAGGGTGATTTGTTAAGAGCTTGATAACTTTTAAAAAAAAAAAAACGCATAAAATTTGCAAAATCTCATCGGTTCTTTATTTGAAACGTTAGATTGGTCCATGACATTTACTTTTTGAAGATAATTTCATTTAAATGTTGACCGCGGCTGCGTCTTAGGTGGTCCATTCGGAAAGTCCAATTTTGGGCAACTTTTTCGAGCATTTCGGCCGGAATAGCCCGAATTTCTTCGGAAATGTTGTCTTCCAAAGCTGGAATAGTTGCTGGCTTATTTCTGTAGACTTTAGACTTGACGTAGCCCCACAAAAAATAGTCTAAAGGCGTCAAATCGCATGATCTTGGTGGCCAACTTACCGGTCCATTTCTTGAGATGAATTGTTCTCCGAAGTTTTCCCTCAAAATGGCCATAGAATCGCGAGCTGTGTGGCATGTAGCGCCATCTTGTTGAAACCACATGTCAACCAAGTTCAGTTCTTCCATTTTTGGCAACAAAAAGTTTGTTAGCATCGAACGATAGCGATCGCCATTCACCGTAACGTTGCGTCCAACAGCATCTTTGAAAAAATACGGTCCAATGATTCCACCAGCGTACAAACCACACCAAACAGTGCATTTTTCGGGATGCATGGGCAGTTCTTGAACGGCTTCTGGTTGCTCTTCACTCCAAATGCGGCAATTTTGCTTATTTACGTAGCCATTCAACCAGAAATGAGCCTCATCGCTGAACAAAATTTGTCGATAAAAAAGCGGATTTTCTGCCACTGATTTTGGTAATAAAATTCAATGATTTGCAAGCGTTGCTCGTTAGTAAGTCTATTCATGATGAAATGTCAAAGCATACTGAGCATCTTTCTCTTTGACACCATGTCTGAAATCCCACGTGATCTGTCAAATACTAATGCATGAAAATCCTAACCTCAAAAGAATCACCCTTTATATCTAAATCTGAACAGATTTCAACCAAATTTGGCACATTTACCGATACTATTAAACGTACTCATTGTGGAAAATTTGAAGCAATTCTGGGCAAAATCTGGCTTTTGAGGCCATATAAGTCCAAATCAGACGAAAGATATATATGGGAGCTATATCTAAATCTGAACCGATTTTAACCAAATTTGGCACACATAGCGACACCGTTAAACGTACCTCTCGTGCAAAATTTGAAGCAAGTCGGGGCAAAACTCTAGCTTTTGAGGCCATATAAGTGCAAATCGGACGAAAGCTATATATGTGAGCTATATCTAAATCTGAACCGATTTCAATCAAATTTAGCAAGCATTGGTAATTAATTCTACTCTCTGTGCAAAATTTCACGAAAATCGGTAGTAAACTTTGGCCTCTGTTGCCATATGAGTCTAAATCGGACGAAAGATATATATGGGAGCTATATCTAAATCTGAACCGATTTGGCTGATATTTTGCAAGTTTTTCGAGACTCATAAAATATTCGGATGTACAGAATTTGAAGAACATCGGTTGATAAACACGCTAATTATGACCAGATGATATCACAATGGACTGAATAGTCTAAGTGAGCCTGAATCTTAATCGGGCTGCCACTTTAACCTATGACCAGATCGGGGATAAATATATATGACAGCTATATCTAAATATGAACCGATTTTTTCCAAAATCAATAGCGGTCGTCTTTGTTCCCCAAAACGACTCTGTGCCAAATTTGAGGACGATCGGACTTAAACTGCGACCTGTACTTTGCGCACAAAAATACATGAACAGACAGACGGACATCGCTAAATCGACTCAGAATTTAATTCTAAGACGATCGGTACACTAAACGATGGCTCTCAGACTTTTCCTTCTTGGCGTTACATACAAATGCACAAACTTATTATACCCTGTACCACAGTAGTGGTGAAAGGTATAATAATGCTGCAAAAAAGCGTCGTCACAAAATTAGTGAAAAAGTTCTTTTTGGGTCTGGGAGTGGTGCAAAATTGGCGGAGAAGCGATGACTGTAATATGAACTTGTCATAGGACAGATGTCCACCATTTCAACAGACGTTGCACTGAATTTGCATCACTTCTTAAGGTGTCATCCGAATTCAGTGTTTTGAATGTGAATTAAACAACTTTGTGAAATTTTCCTAAATAGATAATGCTTGTCTGATACGTTTGCCCTGAAATATTTTCAAAAATTTTTGATTTTTCTAGAATGGGGGGGCTATAGCCCTCCTAGGAAAATGGTCTAGCTACGCTAATGCTTTTGACAATAATTTTTTATAACCGAAAAGTTCCGTGGTCTTTTCCGAACTGACCACGTTTTTCTTAATAAATGATTCAGATTTCTTAACCATTTCACAGAAATAATAGATTGGAAACAAATTTGTATGAAAAGTCCAAAATTATTCTATCATGGCATGTATATATCAAAACATAAATAATTTTTATCTATTATCTATTGGCTAAAAAAAATGACAAGATAAATTTTTCCTAAGCCATAGCATTACATATTTCACCCAATTTGAGATAGTGAAAAATGAGTAATTATTGATGTACTTAAATTGGAATCATTTCCAGTCGAAATCGCAGTTTGCGTAGAGACCTCGAGGTATTAGAAACCTGTAGTCCCCGTATAACATTTTAATTGATTGCCAGTGTTTTCAAACCCGGTCAGAATGCCTCCACCATGGGAAGAACGCCACCACCATCATCATCACAATCGTCCAATAATCGAAGTGGATATTGTCAATCCTATGGCACGTCCTTATATGCCACCACCACCACCACGGGTAACTACCGAAGTAGTTATAGTACCTCCTCCTCAGCCACGTCCACCACCTCCACAACAAGAGGTTGTTGTCGTGATGCAACAAAACCGACCGCCCGTTAGGGAACACTGGGACAATTCCCCACGATGGTGATTACAGCTGGATGTACGGATAACATTCAATGCTTAATTATATCTCAACTATAAATTCTTTTATTTAAATAAAATAAAATATCAAACTCTGATACGGGAATACAATGCATTTTCTTTAATGTGAAAAAATATTTTTGACAAACAACAATAATTACATTTTTTACATAGACGTAATATAAGGTTCGTAAGTAAGTAACGTAAGGTTCATTCTTCTTTGTAATGTATAAAACCACATGTGTTTTCGCTTTTTCTTTATTTAAGCAAATCCCACACAGGTAAATGTTGGAAGGCATACCTATTGTGACATTTTGAATTATTCTCGGGGAACTATTTTAAAGAAAAATTTATAGAAAGTGTAGCCCATTCTATAGGACAATAAGCCCATTCGTAGTTTACTGACGAGTTCTTACCTTACCTTCGTGTTTGCTTTACATGTTACATATTCAAGATTGAATTTTTTGACGTATGTCAATGACTGTATATATTATGTATGTATTATTCATATTACAATTTAACTAGATTTAAACAGCAATTTGTAGTAGATTTTGAGCCTAATATACTTGGTGATGAGCACAAGGACAAAAAAGACTGGGTGTCATATGTTTGGGTGCAAAAATTATATGTTTGGAACTCAAAATTTTGGCACATTATTTTTAAGTACAAGCCTATAATGTTCATAAACCAGTATAACATGTTTGGGACATTTATGTTAATATGTTAGAACACATTTTATTTGGGACATTACTTTTTTTATATGTCTCTGGATACAAACATATATTAATTTAGAATTTTTTTTTTAACATATGTATGGTTAGAAAAGTCAGAAAACGAGAGAGAATGGAGGAAAGAGATAAGATGGCGACGGAGATAGATAATGAAATACTACAACCAGTGTTGCCAATTTGGTGCTTTTTGATTTCTAAAAAGCACCAAATTGCCTTTTTGGTGCCTTTTCAAAAAAACACCAACTTGGTACTTTCCGGCATTTTCATTTAGTGCTTTTGGTGCTTTTTTTATTTTGAACAGTATTAAGTTTAATTGATACAAAAATTTATTGCCAAATATAGAATTTGATTGTTATGAAGTTGGTATTGATTATTTTTTAATTAATAAATAAAAAATAAAATAAATAAATAAATCCACAAAAGCACGCACAACTGAAATAAGCAATAGACTCCTTCCATATATTAATATTTTGAAAGTTGAAAAACATCACTGATGAAAATGAATTGGACGAAAGCATTAAAACTGATGAAGGTGTATACTTGAATAGCGGTTCATAATGGTGAGTGCTAAGTTTGAGTTTTGCCGCTAAAATGAAAACTATATCAGTAAAAATGGGCATAAAATTATGCATATTTGCTGCAAATTTTATTATAACTTGATGGGGAATAGCTAAAAGCAAATTTTCACAAAGTTTGTAGTCTGGTAGCCGGCACTTCAGAAACCGACTTGTTTAGATAAAGTTCAGCGTATGGCGTGTTTGTGTATTTCAGGCGCATTCAGCAACACAGGAACAAATTCCCTTAATGTTATATTGCATCTATTGTCTTTAGACATTTTGGCCAAACAGTCAGCTGCAACAACGGCTGTGCGGTTGCGCGAACTATCGCTGTGGTCGGAAAAAGGTTACGGTCACAGTTCTGTCCTCAAAATAATGCCAGATGTGCCTAACGTAGTGGATTACACTTTGGCGAGTCCACTTTTCGACAAAAAGTTTGAGACTCTAATCCCCAACAGTGAGGCGTGGTGCACACATACCCCGGGGAATAAAGAATATATAGATTTCTACACTGATGGCTCCAAATTGGATGGACAAGTGGGGTTCGGAGTATATTCTAATGATCTGGAACTTCGAATAGCGAAAAGATTACCTAATCACTGTAGTGTTTTTCAGGCTGAAATATTAGCAATAAGAGAGGTGGCGAATTGGCTGAGAAGTAATGTTCCAAAAAATGTGGGCATTAATATATACTCAGACAGTCAACCTGCAATAAAATCCTTGGACTCTGTGTTCCTCAACTCGAAAACGGCCATCGACTGCCGCAAATCTCTCAATGAGATGGCTGAGCAGTACAATATTCACCTAATATGGGTGCCTGGCCATAGGAACATACCGGGGAACGGCGAAGCGGATGAGTTGGCAAGGCTAGGGACTACCTTACATATTCCAGGGGAACTGGAATTTGTTGGTATGCCCCTAGCTACCTGCAAGCTCATGCTGTGTGAGAAGGCTGTTAGGATGGCAAATGTTCGATGGGAGAATTGCAAGGGTTGTAACGACACCAAGCAAATATGGCCCCATTTCAACTTAAACCGCACACTAGATATGCTAATGTTCTCGAGACGTCAGATATCACTCCTGATATCTGCTAAATATAACGGGTCGCTGCCTGATAGGCGATTTTGCAAAAACTATTGGCGCGAAGTATAATGACTATTGTATGAGCTGTCATGATGCGGAGGAAAAAGAATCAATTAAACACCTCTTGTGTGAGTGTCCTGCATTTTGTGTAAAGCGCAAGCAACTTTTAGGAGCATATAGCTTCAGCGGATCTGGAAAACGTTAAGTTAAGCAGTCTGCTAATATTTTTGGAACAATCTGGTTGGTTCAACAAAGAAAAATAATCAAGAAGGTTCAGCGGTTAAAACTAGAAGTGCCCATATGTAATAGGTACTTTTAGTTAATGTGGTATCACAATGGACTGAATAGTCTAAGTGAGCCTGAATCTTAATCGGGCTGCCACTTTAACCTAACCTAACCTTGTATTCCTTCAAATGATTTATTAAAGGAAAGTAATTATGAAAAAATGACTATTTTAGCGGCTAAACTCGATCTTAATACCCACCTTAAGTTCTTGAAATTCAATTCACAAAAGTTCTATAATACATCTTCGGAAGTTTTATTTTTTGTTTTTTTTTTTTTTTTTTTAGTAGAGCATTTAATTTTCGATTTTGTGGTGGAAGGTGGTATGTTAGAATTTATAATATTTGTTTGGTGCTTTTTGGCCTTGGGGAGTTGGCAACCCTGACTACAACATAACACAGTGAGAGAATCATATGAGAGCAAATGGTGCTCTACTTCACTCAAAAAAAAGTTTACTTGGATCCAAAGATTTTGACCTTCCCTTAAGAATTTTGGTATTGATTCCGAGCCAAAGATGCGGCTTCACTAAAATAAAGGCATTTTTTAGGATCTCCCTGGCTTTAAATCTAGGATCAATAAAATTAAAATTGAATACAGATCTCATTCCTCGAGTTTTCGATTTATGTATAAACAAATTCCAATTCAAAGTAAAAAAGGTACTTCAAAGTAAAAACAGTTTCTTAATGCTAAAAAAAAATTTTAACCAAAGATGCAAATCGTTAAAATAAGTCTTAGCATATATTGGAAGCGTTTTTATTTTAAATTTAAAAATTCAATATATCAGTTGAGTTAAAGACGATTTCTTTAAATTAAAAATGTTTTTCTTTATTTAAAGGAAAATTTGCCTTACTTCAAAGATCCACAACTTTAGCAAAATTTCAAGATTTGTGTCCTAAATTTAATGAAAAAAATTTTGAAGCAAGGATTATAAACTTTCTTTTAATTAAAATGTCAGTTTTATTAAAGAATTTGGTCTTAGCATTGCGTAAATTTTGAGTCCTAAAATTTAAGTTGCATAATCTTCCATATTAGGTCAATATTTTTTTCAGTGTTGAGAGACACATTTTGTTATGGATAAATGTACTTGCATTCATTTTGGTATGAAAAAAGTGACCCCTTCTTTAAGTTAAATTGAACTAACTTTGAAGAAATTTGAACTTCGTATAGCGCCAAAGTCATTTTCATTTGATTGAACGATGCGTTTTTTAGAAATTAGAGGAATGCATTCTATATATATTAATAACCTTTTACTTCAAAATAAGAACTATTTACTTACGTTTTTAAATACAATTTTATTTCTTTATATACACCCAGAAAAAAGTGACCACTTCTTTAAGTTATAGCGCCAAAGACATTTTTATTTGTTTGAACGATGTGATTTTCGTAGAAATCAGGTAGAATGCATTTCATATATTAGTTAACATTTTCCTATATTTATGTACCACTATACTACAGAATGAAAAAATTTAACTGAATTGAATTCATATATGGAACGATTTTATTGAACTTTTTTCATCCATTTGAATAAATCTTAGATATTTGTGGTAAACCTTTTACTTCAAAATTAGAACTGCTTACCTTCGTTTTTAAATACAATTTTATTTATTTATATATTTTTTCTTCAATAAAAGACATGTTTTATTAATATATTAAATATATTTATTAAGAATTGACAGCATCGACTGGCCTTGAAATATTAGTTTATTATTCCACTATTTCCAATTTCCATGTCAAGTTACCAACTGTAAAACTTAATGCTTTTCTTCTTCTTGTCCCTTTCACTTTTAATAAGATGCTGCTTCTAATACATATATATCGCTCGATATATATGTATTAAAAGTTTAGGAAAATTAGAGTAATTTTTACAACTTTTCGACTAAGCAGTGGCGATTTTACAAGGAAATTTTTGGTATTTTGACCATTTTTGTCGAAATCAGAAAAACATATATATGGGAGCTATATCTAAATCTGAACCGATTTCAACCAAATTTGGTACAGACAGTTGGAATGTTAATTCTACTTCCTGTGCAAAATTTCAAGTAAATCGGAGTAAAAGATTGGCCACTGTGGTCATATGAGTGTAAATCGGGCGAAAGATATATATGGGAGCTATATCTAAATCTGAACCGATTTCTTCCAAAATCAATAGGGTTCTATTTCGAGCCAAAACACATACTTGTGCCAAATTTGAAGTCGATTGGACTAAAACTGTGACCTAGACTTTGATCACAAAAATGTGTTCACAGACAGACGGACATGGCTACATCGACTCAGGAGCCCACCCTCAGCATTTTTGCCAAAGACACCATGTGTCTATCTCGTCCGCTTCTGGGTGTTGCAAACATATGCACTAACTTATAATACACAGTGTGGCGCAGGGTATAATTAAATTGAACTAAAATGAAATAGAGAGTTTTTTGAGTATACACGCAAAAAAATAATTCTTTCCTCCCAAACGAAATTTTAGACAAACAAAGTTCGTTTCTCATTTGCTTTTCGTTGAAACGAAGTGTATTTGGAAGAAAAGTATATACTTTTTGTGATAAACGTTTATTCTTTTCCAGGATGTTATAACAATTTCATACAGACTAACTCAAAAAAATTTTTTTCTGGCTAATTGCATTTTCCCTCACATCTTTCTCACTTCCACAAAGTTTTTTTAGTTATTAGCACCTTTTTCTGTAATACAAACAATGTAGAAGAAATTATACGATTTTATAAATTTTTAAAATTTGTTTTTACCTTTCGCCTGGACGGAGAATCGAACCGCGGACCATGCAATTTGTAAGCCAACACGCTATCCACTGAGCTATGTAGCCGTTATTGTATATAGCATAGCTTGCGGCGCCCACGAGCCGATTAAACAAAGTTTATTTAACAGAAAAATACATTTAGTTGGGCACCGTGGAGCAGTGGTTACTACGTCCGACTTGCATGACAAGGGTCGTGGGTTCGATCCCTGCCTCGACCAAAGTTTTTTTTTACATATATTCCAGATATGGTCGGAAGATTCCGAAAAAATGTTCAACATTACATCCTATCATATTAAATTTTTAATAACTTTAAAATGTGTCTTATTAAAGACCTAAAGTCAGAAAAGAAAAGTGTTTGAGATAAATGAAATGGACTGTGTTTTTGGTTCAAAAATAACTTTTTTTATTGAAAAAAATAAAAATTTTGTAACAAACGAATTTTTTTGGTGATAAAAGTGTATACTTTTCGAAGCAATTCAAAAAACTCTAACAAGAGAAAAACGTTTTCGGTACACGTTTTCCAAACGTTTTTTTTTTGCGTGTACGTTTTCTGAAACACATAAAGTAAAGTTTGCAACTTATACCCTCCAGTTTTAATAATTTGCTGTCAAACGGATTTGTCCTCCTTTTACAATTTCAATCCCTACAAATATAAGAACATCATAATCCAACGTTTTTTCACAAGAGCGCCACTAAGTGTTACCTGATAATTGAAGATTCCAAAATGAAGACGATTGAGAGGTTTATTATTCCGCTGGTGTTTTTTTGTTCATGCTTCCTGTATACCAGAGATCCAGAGCGGTCAATTTTCCGGAGAAAAAAGTCGCTCCGCTCCGATCCACGCACAGTGGTTCCAAATCGCTTTTTACACCGAAAAATGTGCCTACCACAAATGTTGATTTTATACCGATCGAATCAGAATCACCTCCTGAGTCGATCTAGCCCTTGGTGTCCGTCCATCAGTCTGTCCATGTATTTGTTGTTCGCAGGATTCCGGTCGCAAATATTAACCGAGTTTTATGAAATTTGGTATATTGCGTTCTTTTTACACAAGGACGAACGCTATTGAATTTGGAATAACTCGGATAAAATTTAGATATAGCTCCCATATATAGGTAGCGCCCGATTTCGATAAATGGGGTCAGATTGCGCTCATTTACTAGTGATCGTGGTCAAATTTGACACCATATAATATAATTTACCATAAGTGTGCAAAATTTCATTCAAATCGGTTCAGATTTAGATATAGCTCCCATATATATTTATCGCCCGATTTTCACAAATTTGGATAAGTCCCTTAATCATCAAGTTTTGAAGCCACCGTGGTGCAATGGTTAGCATGCCCGCCTTGCATACACAAGGTCGTGGGTTCGATTCCTGCTTCGACCTGCTCCCACCTCAGTAATGCTGGTGACATTTCTGAGGGTTTCAAAACTTCTCTAAGTGGTTTCACTGCAATGTGGAACGCCGTTCGGACTCGGCTATAAAAAGGAGGTCCCTTCTCATTGAGCTTAACATGGAATCGGGCAGTACTCAGTGATAAGAGAGAAGTTCACCAATGACGGCTGTTTTTTTTTTTCTTCAATATATTATATACTCGTATTTTATAATATAATGTAGACTGAAACAGATCATGCATGATCGAAACATAAATTGCACAAACACCGAAACTCTACCCCAAGATCACATCAGAAGTCGTAATCGTCTTTCCCGCGCAGAAGTTTCTCCTATAGTACAAAGAAGCCGAAAAGAATCACCACCAGGTTAGGTTAGGTATAGTGGTAGCCCGATATTTCAGGTTCACTTAGACTATTCAGTCCATTTCGATACCACAGTGGTGAATTTCTCTTCTATCACTGAGTGCTACCCGATATTTAGCTCAATGACAAAGGTCCTGGGAATCAGACGGTTGAACCATGTTCTGGCGGTGCCACAGTGGCTCAGCGGTAATTTCCTATCGAGGTAATTGTATCGGAATCTAGAATAAAATGGGCGTTAAATAGCTTTGGACCATTCAAATCCCCTGGACATGATGGAATTACTCCGGCGGAGTTATCCCCTGATTGTCGGCGATATACGACAGCATGTATACTCGAAGGACAGGTCTACTGAGACCGCATTACATGAACTAGTCAGCTTTATTGAAAGCTCACTATCTGTCAATGAATACACAATCGTGGCGGTTCAATAACGTCCATCCAAGCTCGATATCAAATGGACTGACGACTCTGAATGTTGATCCAGGTATACTTAGGCTGTTAGACGAACTTCTAATGAAGAGACTATTTCAGCCACACTAGGAAAAGAAAACATACAAAGGTATGTGAACAGAGGCACTCCCCAAGGAGGAGTTCTATCACCTCTTCTTTGGAATGTTGGTATAAACAACCTCCTGGTTTCCCTAGAAAAAGAAAGGATAAAAGTGGTGGCATACGCAGTCAGGGGAAAATTCCCATCCACAATCAGAGATATTGTACAGAGAGCCCTCCGGATGACTGAGAAATGGGCGAAAGAGAATGGTCTTGGGGTAAATCCTGCAAAGACAGAACTAGTCATGTACTGCAGAGATCGCAAAACTCCCACGGTTAGGCCCATATCCTTCGGGGGTATTGAAATTCCCTTTGGTGAGTGTGCAAAATACTTTGGCGTTATTTTGGACAGTAAGCTGAACTTTAAGCGTAATATTGAAGAAAGGGCGAGAAAAGCCACGGTAGCTTTGTACTCGTGCAAACAGGCAATAGGAAAAAAGTGGTGACTAAAACCAAAAATTGTGCATTGGCTATACACGGCAGTGGTTAGACCTATAATGCAGCAGCAAGTGCTTGTGTATCTCAGGCGCATTCAGAAAGACACAGGCCCCAGGGAATAAACAATATATAGATTTCTACACTGATGGCTTCAAATTGGATGGACAAATGGCTTTCGGAGTACATTCTAAAGATCTGGAACTTAAAATCCTTGGACTCTGTGTTCCTTAACTCGAAAAGGGCCATCGACTGCCGCAAATCTCTCAATGAGATGGCTGAGCAACACAATATTCAGCTAATATGGGTGCCTGGTCATAGGAACATACCAGGGAACTGCGAAGCGGATGTGTTAACAAGGCTACACCCTCAAAAAAAATCGCTTCTTTAACATATGTTCCAAACATATTTTGCAGGAAGCACATATATTATTGGATACTGCCGAAACATTAATATGTTTGTTTTATGTGAACATATTATATGTTTGGAAGCATTTTGAGCCCAAAAATATTATATGTTTGGAAGAATTTTTCCCAAAGACGATTGTGCTCATTGCCTAACATACTCGTAATTTTCACTTCCACAAAATTTTTTAGTTCTTGGCACCTTTTTCTGTAATACAAATAATGCTGAAGAAATTATTCACTTTTATAATTTTTTTCAATTTTACCTTTCGCCTGCACGGAGAATCGAACCGAGGACCATACAGTTTGTAAGCCAACACACTATTCACTGGGCTACGTAGCTGTTATAGTCACCAGTAGATAATTATCGTTATAAGTTACATTTATATAGCATAGATTGCAGCGCCCACGAGCCCATGCAAACATAACATTATTTAACAGAAACATACATTTGTTTGCCACGTGGAGCAGTGAATAGCATGTCTGCCTTGCATGCAAAGGGTCGTGGGTTCAAGCCCTACTTCGACCGAACACTTTTTTTTTTTTTTTTTTAATTTACTCATTTATATTTATACTATATTAAATTTTTAAAATGAAACTTCGAAATGTGGGCTATTAAAGATTTATAGTCAGTAACAGTGCTTGATATAAACGAAATTGACTGATTTTTGGATAAAATATTATTTTTTTATTGCAAAAATAACAATTTTGTAACAAAAACTGTTGGAAGGAATTCAAAAACTCTAAAAAAAGAAGAACGTGGAGTCGAGTATAAACATACATAAATACACGCAAAGAAAAAAAACGTTTGGAAAACGTGTACCGGAAACGTTTTTCTTTTGTTAGAGTTTTTTGAATTGCTTCGAAAATTTTAAACTTTTATCACCAAAAAAATCGTTTATTACAAAATTTTTATTTTTTCAATAAAAAAAGTTATTTTTGAAACAACAACACAGTCCATTTCGTTTATATCAAACACTGTTCTTTTCTGAATTTAGGTCTTTAATAAGACACATTTTACAATTCAAAATTTAATATACTAAAATGTACTGTTGAACATTTTTTCAAAATCTTCCCAACGTATCTGGAATATATGTAAAAAAAAAAAAAACTTTGGTCGAAGCAGGGATCGAACCCACGACCCTTGGCATGCAAGTCGGACGTAGCAACCACTGCTCCACGGTGCCAAACTAAATGTTTGTTTCTGTTAAATAAACTTTGTTTATTCGGTTCGTGGGCGCCGCAAGCTATGCTATATAAATATAACTTATATGGATATTTATCTCTTGATGACCATAACAGGTACATAGCTCTGTGGTTAGTGTGTTGGCTTACAAAGTGCATGGTCCGCGGTTCGATTCTCCGTCCAGGCGAAAGGTAAAAAAAAAATTAAAATTTATAAAATAGTATAATTTCTTCTACATTGTTGGTATTACAGGAAAAGGTGTTAAGAACTAAAAAAGCTCGTGGATGTGAGAAAAATGTGAGGGAAAATGCAATTAGCAAGAAAACAATTTTTTTTTGAGTTTGTCTTTATGAAATTGTTTTTACATCCTGGAAAAGAATAAACGTTTATCACAAAAAGTATATACTTTTCTTCCAAATACACTTCCTTACAGCGAAAAGCAAATGAGAAACGAACTTTGTTTGTCTAAAATTTCGTTTGGGAGGAAAGAATTATTTTTTTGCGTGTAATTTTATAATATAAACATAAATTTATTTAGGCGTGAACAGTTTTTTACTAGCATTTAACATCATCGCTCTAAAATGCCTTTTATTTTTCTTTAATAATTCATTTTAAAGAAAATAAACTTTTTAAATTGTTTTAGCTGCAAAACTCGAACTTCGTGGACTACTTATTAATAAGGAGGAACTAAACTTTGTTTTTATACATTTTACTGTGTAATTTTTCACTATTTCCTCCTTATTTCATTTTACTGTCCCAACTCTAAAAAGAATATAGTGCCCTTTCGTTATTTTTATGAAGACCCCTGATTTCTTTTAACGAAAAATTGTGTCCATAATGCCAAAATGATAAACAAAACACATGTCCACACAAACATAAAATGCTGCTCTCAAGGCGAAAACATAAGCTGTTTGTTTTTCAAATGTCTATTCTCTTGGTTCAGAATGTATATTCTCTTTATTCAAATTAAATAATATTTAGACTTAAACATATCAAATTTTTGGCCTTATCATAAAACAGTTGTCCGAAACAACATACAAGCGGTTTCACAGAAATTGTTCTCTTTTGACTCTTTTGCTGTGTTATATTGATATCTCTCGTCAACTCTCCCGGTTTCCATCTCTATTTCTCTCTATACTCTCTCTGTCGCTTTGAATAAAATATCACAACATATGTATGTTTAGTCGAAATTTGTAAATTTATATATGTTTGTATTCACACATATGATTTTTATGAAACATTCATGCCCCAAACATAATATATTCTAACATATTAACATAGATGTCCCAAACATTTAGTGTTAGTTTAGGAACATTACATGTTTTCACTTAAATATATTATGTTTCGGAACATATTAAAAACATATTTTTCTAACAGTGTAGGGACTACCTTACATACTCCAGGGGAACTAGAATCTGTTGGTATGCCCCTGGCTATCTGCAAGCTCATACTGCGTGAGAATGCTGTTATGATGGCAAATGTTGGATGGGAGATTTACAAGGGTTGTAACGACACCAAGCAAATATGCCCCCATTTAAACTTAAACCGAACACTAGATATGCTAGTGTTCTCGAGACGTCAGATATCACTTCTGATATCTGCTATAACGGGTCGCTGCTTGATAATTTTGCAAAAAATATTGGCGCGAAGTATAATGACTATTGTATGAGCTGTCATGATGCGGAGGAAAAAGAATCAATTAAACATCTCTTGTGTGAGTGTCCTGCATTTTGTGTAAAGCGCAAACAACTTTTATGAGCATATAGCTTCAGATTACTGGCGGATCTGGAAAACGTTAACTTAAGCAGTCTGCTAATGTTTTTGGAACAATCTGGTTGGTTCAACAGAAGAAAATAATCGAGAAGGTTCAGCGGTTAAAACTACAAGTGCCCATATGTAATAGGTTTTTAGTTAATGTGCACTGAAAAAAAAGCATGCCCGGTTCTAAAGATTTTGTCTTTATTTTAAAAATTTTAGTATTGATTCCGAGACAAAGAAGCGGAGAATACAAATAAGGATACTTTAAAGACACAATTCTCTTTTAAATTTAGGTTTTGTGTACTTGCTTCTAGGAAGCAAATTTTAATCTTTCGCTTTCTCAGCTTTTTTTCTTCATATGCTATCAAAGACCTTTAAAAACCAGTTAACGACAACTTTATTTTCCAAATTTAGACTCGACTTCTATTAGAAATTATGCTATGTTTCAAGTAAGAAAGTCTTTAAAATAAAGTGTTAAAAAACATGTCCTATATTTGAACGATTTTTTGCTTTGTAGTCAAGATTCAAAAATACAACAAATTTAAAGACAATTTCATTAATTTTAAAGATTTTTACTGAATTATTAAAGTCAAGTTTACCTTAGCCCAAAAATTTTTCTTTCATGTTATGAAACCCATTTTTAAGTGAAATCGCTTTATTGTAAGGACAATACGACTTCATTGAAAAGTTTATCGACTTTTGGACAAGGGAAAAAATTATATTAGAGAAATGCGTCTTCTATGCTAAGCAAAATTTGCATTCGTATTTTAAAGACATGAAATCTTTGACCTCATGACAATATTTTTTTCAGTGTGGTATCACAATGGACAGAATAGTCCAAGTGAGCGTGAGACTTAATCGGGCTGCCACTTTAACCTAACCTAAGGTCCTCCTTTTTATAGCCAAGTTCGAACGGCGTTTCCACATTTCGGTGAAACCACTTAGAGAACCTATGAAACTCAGATATATTTCCAGCATTAAGGTAAATTCTTTAAAATTAATGAAATCGTCTTAAAATTTATTGAATTTTTTATTTTCACTACAAAGATAAAAAGCGTTCATAAATAGGAGATGTTTTTCAACATTTTATTTTATAGAAGTTTTAACCTGAAACGTAGCATAATTTCTACGTAAAGTCGAGTTTAAATTTGAAAATTTAAGTTTTCGTTAACACAGGATATAAAGAATACAGCAGAAATTTAAATGAGAATTCTTCCTTTAAATATCCTTACTTCAATTTTTCGTTTCTTTGGCTCGGAATCAACACCAAAATCTTTAGTGTGAAAATAAAATCTTCTTTCAGTGTGTCTTAAATAAATGTGTGCCATCGTTGAACATTATGAACACTTATCACATTCTAGTTTCTTCAAATATACCAAAACAGTCTTTTTATTGATTAAATATACAAAAGATTAACATTTACAATAATTGGATTCAATAATTTGCTTCCATTCGAATTGAATAACTGCGTCATTATTAAATATTGACTGCAGCATTATTTAAGCAATTGTCTCATCGGAAAGCTCATTTCAGCTTTACCATCTTGGATAGGGTGGGTTATTATATCCATTGTTATAGCCGTTGTTATAGTATCCCCCATTGTTATTGTAGTATTGACCAGGAACTGCTGGTGGTACATATGTGGCAGCTGGAGTTACGACTACCACCTCAGCTCTAGGAGGCGGTGGGGGAGGTGGAGGATAGTATGGACGATTCCAGCCGGGAACAATATCAATTTCGATACCTGGGCGATGATGGTGATGATGATGGCGATGGCGATATGGATCTTCATATCCGTAAGGTGGTGGTGGTGGCATATCGATAGGGAAAGACTAGTGGGCCAATATATACTCAGTTATTTGTCTAATTTGGAAAGGCCCAAGGTAGTGTCTTCGTAAAATACCCAAAACAAACTGTGCCTTAAAATATTTTATTGACCCTAAAACTCAAACAAGAATTTTGATTTTGATAAAATAAAATAAAAGACAAAAACAAATTATCTTCTAACTGATGATAAATAAAGGTGTTTGTGATTATTGTGTCCATAGAAAAACATTCATAAATTGGAATTTGTTCAACCAACACCCCTCCCTCTCCATTGGTAATCGATCACATATGCTTTCCTTAGATAAATGTTGATAAGCGGCAAATCATTCAACATGTGATTCAACGAAAAACAAACATTCCCTTTATTTATAAATTTTGCATTGTGATAAGGAAGCACTAAAATTACAGAAGATAAAGGTGTTTTGCTTTCCTATCTTAATGCTTCATTTTTAATATTCTGCGAAATTAAAAATAATATGTGAATCAAAGGTTGAAATCTATTGAAACGAAGACTGAGGTTGAACTATCTGAGGTATATTTGGGGGTTCACATAGAGTGATTCATCCATCAGTTTTGTGCTACGTCATAATCGATTAAAATCATGGAAAATTGAATGAACAACCACGAGAAAGGAAGACACGCTTTTCTAAAAAATATAAAAATGAAACACTCACACGCAGAGAAGAAACATGATTGTCACAATCATATTCGAAGAGCAAAATAATATGATAGGAGCTATTTATGCGGCGACCATGTAACATTTTAACCTGCAATCATGTTGGCTCAGTGAACATGGTTCTAAAAAGAATATAATTGTCCTCATTTAAAATGTTATTATATTGATAAAAATAATTTTGTTTTTAAATGAAAAGAAAATGGTCACGATTTAAAATGTTATGGTATTCATTAAAAATGTTTTTCTTCTACTTAAAAGAACATGGTCACAACCTAAAATGTTTTCATCTTTATGAAAAACCTTTTTTCATCGCCGAAAAAAGGACGCCATTTAAGAAAAGAAAACACAAAATTAACTTTATTTGTTTGTTTTTATTTATTTATAAATTAATTCATTGTTTATTTGCATTTATAATGCCGTTCAAGTAAACATCATATATTTTTACACACTCTATTTTATTTCAATTTCAACAATAAGTAATTGTTCCATATTTACATCGTGCCCATCAAATGTACAAACGCAGACATCATGAAACTGCAAATAAAAATAAATTATACCATATGCAAAATGCAGAACAAAAACCATGTAAATTTTTTTCATTACACTTTTCTTTTTTGTGTTCACATAAAACCACGTGCCTCTCTTCTAAATTAACACAAAACACAGTAATTCCGTATTCTTCGTCCATTCCAAGCAACAATCAACACGCGACTGACACGCAAAATGAAAATCGTGTGTACCTGCTCAATGTTTTTATAAAATTCTTTTCGCTGCAAAAAAGTTAAAAAATGAAATGGTCACGAAAAAAATGTAAATGGTCTTTACGGCCATGTAGTGGTTCTAGGCATGTCTGTACTTAACATATAAAAATACTTTTTTCCCTGTAAAAATGGAATGGTCAGGTACATGATTTTCCCGATCAGTTAATGGTCTCAAATTCTATCATTTAAATGATAGAACATGTTTGCAGTATTTGAGAACCATTCAAATGCTTATTGCGCTCACACATTTTTCTCCGCTCGAAAACTATTTTTACAAAGACAAAATATATGGTTTTCGCGCAATTACATGCTCTAGATAAGCATTAAATGGATGCGGCAATCGTGTCCAAACATGGGTTTTCTGTGCGTGCACTTTCTCGAATTTGCTTGTTTGTCAAAATGTGTTAACCCGAACTTATTGGAGCAAATGTTGTGAATTTGTTACTGTTTATTGTATCTCTCCGAAAAGTAAAAAAAAAATTATTATATTTCATTTTTGCCGTAAATAAAAACATTTTATTCTACAATACCATCCGATTTCGTTCATATCACGTTTCTGAAGAAAGAATGACTTTACGTTACAAATATGACACATCTTGGTGTTAGCATAGCATAGTCTCTTTGGGATCTAAGTAAGCAATTCGGAAAAAAATTGCAGAGACAGATATGTACCAAATTTAGTACAGCTCTTAACTGACATAAAATTATTCTTTTTTATTTAACATTTCAAACAAATCTGATAAAAATTATGGAAGATAGTATGGATGATGCTATAAACATTCACGATGTGGTTTTCTTAATGTTTCATGTCCTTAAAACACGAATGCAAGCTTTGTTCAGCATAGAAGACGCATTTCTCTGATGTAAAGATGTTTTCCTTGTTCAAAAGCCGACAAATTTTTCAATAAAGTCGTTTTGTTCTCATTAGCGTAGCTAGACAATTTTCCTAGGGGGGGCTATAGCCCCCCTAGCTAAAAATTTATAGACTGAACTTATAGGTTCAATTAATGTTTTATTTCATAAAATTGAATAAAAAATAGACATCAAAATAACTCGACAATTAGTTTATAATAAAGCAACTAAAAGTAGTTCCACACTTTTCCCAGCAAAAAAATTGTGAGTTGTTCTAGAGGCACAACTTTAAAAGTACTTCCAAAAATGTCCTCAATTATTTTAACTACACTGGAAGTTTTTTACTTCATTTCTTTCATATTTTAATGTGTAATTTTTGTTTTCTTTTTTTTTCAAATAGTTTAAAAAAAGAGTAAGAATAAATAAATTGGTACAAATTATTCAAATGTTGCCACAAAACTGCTAAATCCATTATACAAAAATCGATCATTTTGGAAATTATTCGAGGAAAAACATTTCAAACAAGCGTCAGAATGCATTAAAAATCATAAAAACAATATAAAAATTATTTATTTGGGAAAATATCACAAAATTTTTTAATTCACATTTAAAACACTGAATTCGGATCTCACCTTAAGAAGTGATGCAAATTCATTGCAACGGCTGTTGAAACGGTGGACATTTGTCCTATGACAAGCTCATATTACATTCATTGCTTCTCCGCCAATTTTGCACCACTTCTAGACCCAAAAAGAACATTTTCACTACTTTTTTGGCAACGCTTTTTCGCAGCATTATTAAGATATTAATTTGTGAAAGAATAGTTTTAATATCAATTACTATTTTTATACCCACCACCATAGGATGGGGGGTATATTAACTTTGTCATTCCGTTTGTAACACATCGAAATATTGCTCTAAGACCCCATAAAGTATATATATTCTGGGTCGTGGTGAAATTCTGAGTCGATCTGAGCATGTCCGTCCGTCCGTCCGTCCGTCCGTCCGTCCGTCCGTCCGTCCGTCCGTCCGTCCGTCCGTCTGTTGAAATCACGCTAACTTCCGAACGAAACAAGCTATCGACTTGAAACTTGGCACAAGTAGTTGTTATTGATGTAGGTCGGATGGTATTGCAAATGGGCCATATCGGTCCACTTTTACGTATAGCCCCCATATAAACGGACCCCAAAATTTGGCTTGCGAGGCCTCTAAGAGAAGCAAATTTCATCCGATCCGGCTGAAATTTGGTACATGGTGTTAGTATATGGTCTCTAACAACCATGCAAAAATTGGTCCACATCGGTCCATAATTATATATAGCCCCCATATAAACCGATCCCC